>NW_027127974.1:82500-85314 GCF_037325665.1 Littorina saxatilis
AAGATTGACACCACCGAAATGCCAGGTCGATTTAAAGCTGGGGGTGATCCAGAAGCGCTTGCATGTGCCTTAAACGTGCATGTGTCAACAGTTTATCACCTTCTGCAATGTTTTGGAGACATTGGAAGCACTGCAGTTATGCAACGCGGTAGATTTTTTCGCATTACCCCAATAAGACAAGATCGCAATTTCCTTCCACAACGTCTTCGACATCGATTCAATTCAGCCGCTGACACTACCAGGAACATCACTGGAAGCAACCAGTGTCCGATCAGTGGCCAGAGAACGCGATGAAGGCTGACTGAGCGAGACCTCCAAAACTTCGTTAACGTTAAACCTGCTTGTCCCGTGTGTTGAAACAGTCGCAGCATCAAAATACTCACGCAACAGCTGTGTCAAACATGCCTTCATCAAAATGTTGTGGTTTGATAATTCTAACTCCATAATTGTTCGAGATTTTGTCAATCAAACATTGCAGAATTTTTTCGCTTTTCTTGTGTTGCTCGCTATATGTTGCTATCAATATGAACGGAACTCTGGTAAACCCTATCTTGAAAGTTCACACACGAAAGTCCGATAACAAAAACACCCTTCAGAGTTGGGAGGATTCCAGGCCCTTGGTCTTTGGTTTGGTTTTCAACTCCCTGTCCGGAACATCCTGTTCGAAATAATAGTGATGCATTTCCAACTCTTAACAGGTTTGTCTTAAACGTTTGTACTTAATTGATAACACTGAAGTGTAAATCTTAACTAACAGTGGACTTCTTCTTACTGTCAGCAGATCTCCAACAATCGCAGTTACAGGTAAACTATTGTACATTTTTGATTCCAGAACGGGCATAGGTCACATAACAGAGAACAAATACGTCACGTCCAATTCGCTCTCACCTTCCCAACACACAATGACACTCGCATGCACGCACATGCACACACGACTGAATGTAAAAAGTAATCCCTCTTGAAGCAGGAGTCTGCCCCTAAGAACAAAAATTAAAATTAAAATAGGTCTTTCGCAAGGATTTCGCTCTGGAAAATGGCACTCTACAAATTGTTTATATGTGGCCATTTCTGCGAAAAGGGACCTTGTTGACAAATTTATCGATTTTGATAAATATGTTATATTTGGATTAAAAACAAGCTCTGAAAATTAAATATATAAAAATCATTATCAAAATTAAATTTTCGAAATCAATTTAAAAACACGTTCATCTTATTCCTTGTCGGTTCCTGATTCCAAAAACATATAGATATGATATGTTTGGATTAAAAACACGCTCAGAAAGTTAAAGCGAAGAGAGGTACAGAAAAGCGTGCTATCCTTCTCAGCGCAACTATACACTTGTACTACCCCGCTCTTCTTGTCAATTTCACTGCCTTTGCCGTGAGCAGTGGACTGACGATGCTACGAGTATACGGTCTTGCTGCGTTGCATTGCGTTCAGTTTCATTCTGTGATTTCGACAGCTACTTGACTAAAATTAATGTTGTATTTTCGCCTTACGCGACTTGTCTATCATTCTCTCCTCCCATGCAGAAGAAACAAGTCGCGCAAGGCGAAATTACTACATTTAGTCAAGCTGTGGAACTCACAGAATGAAACTGAACGCACTGCATTTTTTTCACAATCAGTGAATCACCGTAGTCCGCCGCTAGTGAAAAAGGCAGTGAAAGTGACGAGCCTGTTCAGCGCGGTAGCGGTTGCGCTGTGCTGCATAGCACACTTTACTGTACCTCTCTTCGTTTTAACTTTCTGAGCGTGTTTTTAATCCAAACATATCATATCTATATGTTTTTGGAATCAGGAACCGACAAGGAATAAGATGAAATTGTTTTTAAAACGATTTCGTAAACTTAATTTTAATCATAATTTTTATATTTTTAATTTTCAGAGCTTGTTTTTAATCCGAATATAACATATTTATATGTTTTTGGAATCAGAACATGATGAAGAATAAAATAAAAGTAATTTTCAATCGTTTTATAAAAACATATTTTTAATTACAATTTTCAGATTTTTAATGACCAAAGTCATAAATTAATGTTGAAATCTGATGAAATCTGCCTAGCCTACTAGTCATTTACAGAGTGATACAACTATTTGCATGACGACGCGGCAAGCTGAAACACTCCAAATTATCGCCACCAGTTCCAAAGACTCGCAAAGGAAAGATATGCTAACCAGATTCATGAAATTGTGCGTGCGATACAATCAACTTTCTGTTATTACATGTTTCAAAGGAGCAACTTAAAAAATATATCATTACATCGTTGAAAGTCGCTCGATCTTTCTTCTCAGTGATCTCAAGAGATACATCTACCAGTAAGTTTAGTACATTTTTTCTCATCAGTATGTGCTTTGGCTTGACCTTGACAAGCGATTGAAGTGAAAAAAACCAAAGCTGATCAACTCTCGCAGTCATACAAAAGCTGAATCAGTTTGTTACGCAGTGTTCAGTATCAGAGTATGCACAGTGAAAAACTTGACGTCGCGACAAGCCGAAATTCGAAATTATCGCCTATTTTCCACGAGCTCGCAAAGAAAACTTATTTTAAACAGAAAATATATTGTGTAGTGAAAGATCTCTGCAAAAGATCTATCCAGAAGTCTGTTCTCATCCTGATGTAGATTTGTTGGACTTCACATAGCGATTAAATTAAAACGCTTTTCAATTGTTTCACCGCCGAAGGCTGAATCAAGGCATGCCGTGAAATGTCACAGGAAAATATGTTGTAATTTTAGGTTTGTCAACTCCCCACCAAAGTTAGATCAACGAATTAGCAACATCTTTAAAAAGAATATCCGAGCCTTCCAGCT
>NW_027127975.1:0-2500 GCF_037325665.1 Littorina saxatilis
ACGACAAATCGCCTCTCCCACTCTCTCTCTCTCTCTGTCTGTCTGTCTCTCCTCTCTCTTTCCTACTATCTCTCTCTCTCTCTCTCTCTCTCTCTCTCTCTCTCTCCCTCCCTCTGTCTCTCTGTGTCTCTCTCTCACACAAACACACACACACACACACACACCTAAACACACACACTAACACACACACACACACACACACATAATGCGTACACATACGGACACACAGACACACACACACACACAAACACACACACACACACACACACACACACACACACGCAAGCAAGCAAGAAGCGCTCTCCCTCTTATTTCTCTCTCTCTCTCTCTCTCTCTCTCTCTCTTTCTCTCTCTCTCTCTCTCTGCCTCTCTCTCTCTCTCTCTCTCTCTCTCTCTCTCTCTCTCTCTCTCTCTCTCTCTCTCTCTCTCTCTCTCTCTCTGTCTCTCATGCAGGCTTGCCGTTTGCATGCAGTTTTCTGTGCCTTACCAGTATTGAACAGTGTCTCGGAACTACTGTCAGAAACTACCTCGCAACCAACATAGCGACTCCTCTTAGATTGTGTGTGTGTGTGTCACGTGTGTGTGTGTATGTGTGTGTGTGTGTGTGTGTGTGTGTGTGTGTGTGTGTGTGTGTGTGTGTGTGTTTGTGTGTATGGGGTCGAAGCTGGCATTCTTTAATTATCGTGTGTTCACTCAACGGAAAAGTGTCATTGACAAACCTTGAAATCTTCTGCTGGTGCTTTTGGTTTTTTTAAAGAATCCTGGTGACACTTCGTTGTGCTAACGATCTAGTCTCTGTTTACATCGCGTTCATCTAAACAGACTTCCTTCTGGCGTTCATAATTCTACTGCTAACAGTGTTTGTCGCAGAGAAGTGATAAGAAGACTGTTACTGACGACACATTTTCCGTGCCGATCGGCTTTTCTACTTGTTTTTTTTTTCCCTTCTTTCGTTTGCCGTGCGTTTTTAGTAGTTTAATTTGTTTTGCTTTTTATTATTCTACGAGATAATACTCACTAATATTCTTTTGTAGAGATTATTGTTGTTGTGTTTTGTTCATTTTATGACTGTGTCTATGAATTCCTGGCCCGTGAAAGATGGTCTCAGAATTGGGCATTTAAATATAAATCATGCCATAAATAAGCTGGATGAGGTAGCAACTGTTCTACTCAATTCAGGCAAATATTTTCACATTTTTGGTCTCTCTGAGTCAAGATTAAACAGTAACATCACGGATGCGGAAGTTAAGATTGAAGGATATAATGTCGTACGTCGAGACCCTACATCAACACGAGAAACTGGTTTGCTAGTTTATATTCACGAGTCTTTATCATTTCATAGACTTCATCACTTAGAGCAGCATTCAGTTAAAACAATATGGCTAGAATTAAAATTGCCTAAATCAGCACCAATATTGATAGGTTTCTGCTACAGGAATCCAGCTGAACATATTAACTGGTTCGATAATTTTGATGATATGATGGACGCTGTCAGTCTTGAATCCAGAGAAATTATACTTTTGGGGGATTTTAATCTTGATTTAGTGAAACCCAACAAATGCTGGATGGAAAGGTTATCCCTGCATAATTTACAACAGTTAGTAACGATTCCAACAAGAGTTACAGCTACCTCATCTACGCTTATAGACCATATCTATGTGTCAACTCGAGCTAACATTATTGAAACCTCAGTTCCAAGTTTTAGCTGTAGTGATCATTTTCCAGTGTGCCTCACGTGGTCGAAAAAAGGGGTTAGAATCCCAAAACGAAAACATAAATTTATAACATATAGGTTATTTTCAAAACTTGATCAAGATTCATACCTTTCGGAACTCAGTTGTACAAATTTTGCAATGATCTATAATTATACTGACCCCGACGAAGCATTTGATTTATGGTACAACTTGTTTATAAAAGTATATGATAAACATGCACCATTTCGAACCTCTCGTGTGCAGCAACATCCCAAACCTAAGTGGCTTACAGACGACATTCAACATGCGATTGATTACCGCGATTTTCTTAAACGGAAGGGAAAAGAAGAAGAATACAGAAAACAGAGAAACAAAGTAACGTCCATGAAACGTGCAGCTCGTAGAAAGTATTACCGTGAGCTCGCTGCATCCAGTTCAAAACAAAACTCAAAAGCCATCTGGAAGGTGATCAACCAATTATCTCGTAAAGATACAGTAAAATCTTCCGTTATTGATATACCTGCTGATGATCTGAACATTCATTTTACTTCTATTGTTGACAAAATAATTACAACTGATAGATCGAAACAGAATAATCTGGACAAGTTGAAACAGTTTTGTGATTCAAAAAATATTACCCATAATTTAGACATTCCTCTGCTATCTGTTAGCGAAGTCTTCCATTATCTGTTGTGCTTAAAACCAACAGGTACTCGGGGTTTGGATAATATTGATGGGAAAATTCTGAAGTTGTCTGCCCCTTTTATTGCAGAATCCCTTACATATGTTTATAATTTGTGCCTTGA
>NW_027127975.1:7500-10000 GCF_037325665.1 Littorina saxatilis
TGATCATTATTTCAAAAATTAAGTCTGGACAGATGGACTCCTGGTGAAACTGCAAAGAAGTGGCTTGGCAAGCAACATGCTACGATGGATAAAGTCCTACCTCCACAAACGCCGAGCCAGAGTCACAGTTGACGGCCTAAAAGGCAAGACAGTTCAGCTGCGACATGGAGTCCCCCAAGGAGGCGTGCTCTCGCCGACTTTATTTCTAGTTTTTATCAACAACCTAGTCGAAACACTCCCAAACGGAATCCATTCTGCCCTCTATGCTGATGACTGTGTGATGTGGTGTACAGAAGAACACGCCACCACAGCCACATGCAGAATGCAACTAGCGATCGACAACCTGGTTGCATTTGCAGAGGACTGGAATATCAGCATCAACAGAGAAAAGTCCTCCACCACACTCTTCACACTGTTCCCAAAATCAAGCCAGATGGAACATCCCTGAAAACAGAAGAGGAAGTCACATACCTCGGCGTCACATATGACAAGAAGCAAACATGGAGACCCCACATCCAGAAACTTGAAGGCAAAGCAAAACGGAAGATATCCTTCATGGGCAAGTGTGCAGGAACTACTTGGGGTGCCAACGAAAACATACTTAAGTGGATATACGAAGGAGCAATCCGACCCCACCTTGAGTACGGATCCCCAGCATTGTCGACAGCAGCGAAGTCTCACCTACAAGCCCTTGATAAGGTGCAAAACCAGGCTCTTCGAGTCATCACTGGAGCCATGAGGTCCACACCCATCAAGACCATGGAGGAGACTGTCGGGCTGCAGCCGCTCAGCGACAGAAGAGACGCCAAGATCATGGTGCAGGCTGACAAGTACAAAGCCTACCCAACCACCCCATGCACCACAAGCTGGAAGGTCTCACAAAGAACCGGCTGAAGCGCAGCAGTTTTGTTCATGAGAGCAAAAGACTAACCAGAGGATACACAGATCAGTTACCATCCACAACACTGCCCTTGAACACCTCCGACACACCACAACCATGGAAGGACAGCCACACAAAACTCCAAATCTAGATGACCGTCTCACACAATGCCCCCAAAGATTGCCAGAGCGACCATGCCAGACGCAGCCTCACCCTGGCCATGATTGCAGAGCAGTGCCCCTGTGAATCCTGGATCCACGTCTATACTGATGGCTCTGCAACTAACGCCGTGGCCAACGGAGGAGCTGGCGTGTAGGCATCCTGTCCTGAGGGGCACACCACTATTGCTAACATTCCCACTGGAAAGCACCGCTCCAGCTATAGTGCAGAAATCCAAGCGCTCCTCATGCAGGCTGCATCCATTATTCAGGACTCTTCAAGTGAATGTCTTCAGGCAGTCATCCTCACACATGCACTTTCAGTTCTGGAAGCCCTCGCAGGGGGAGCACTTCCACACCTCATGGAGAAACTACACAACGTCAGACGACAAAGGCGAGTGGTACTGCAGTGATTACCTGCCCACTGCGGGATCCCCGGAAATGAGAGGGCAGAGAAGCTCGCCAAACTCGGAGCACAGGGAGACCAAACAGACAACCATGTCAGCTTCATGGAGAAGAAAACCCTCATCAAGGCAGTGTTTAGGCCCCAGAAACGGAATGATGATTATCATCTCCTCACGCGACATGAACAAGTCGTGCTGGTGCGACTCCGCACTGGGCATAACCGCCTAAATGCCCACATGTCCCAAAAGATGAAGCTGACCCCTGCCATACGTGCAGCTGTAGACTAGAGGACCAGACCACTGAACACATCCTCCAACGATGCACCATCATTAGGAGCCTGAGGAAAACCGTGTGGCCAACTGCAGTCTCCCTCCACTGCAAGCTGTAGGAGAAAAGGAAGACTTGGAGAAGACGGCATCATTCGCCTCGCTGTCCGGGGGGACAATATAAGTGTGATCGACAAGAAGAAGAAGAAGAAGAAGAAGAAGAAGAAGACGAAGAAGAAGAAGAAGAAGAAGAAGAAGAAGAAGAAGAATTTCAAAAATGAATATAAATTCAATGGTAGTCTTTTGTCGAAAAATCGTTCTACATGATTGTAGATAAAAGTCTTGTGTACTTGTGTACCACATATTAAGCATTTCTGATGTCTGATGTTGCTGTAAAACCGTTTCCTAGAAATCCAATTTGGCGCTGTTTATGCCAGTTTCCATAGCGACGGCAATCCATGTCCTTTAGTTTTTGCAAATGTTTCATTTCTTTACATCAGTCACTTCGATAACTACCCAGATAATTAAGTTACTCCATGTATTTTCCAAGTTTCATATTGGTCATTTTACTGCCTCACATTGCCTTAAGTAAAAAAAATAAAAAAATAAAAACATAATTCAAGACTGGTTGACCTGTTTCAAGTTTCATGCTCACAGTGTGGTCAAGGTGTGGTAGCAACAAACAAAACTCATTCTGTTTTGTGTAAAGCAGTAGATGTCTTCTGCATACCGCTCTACACTTTCAAAGGAACTCAACATGTATCTAATAGGTCATTAAGCTTAGTTAGTTA
>NW_027127975.1:17500-24000 GCF_037325665.1 Littorina saxatilis
GTGTGTGTGTGTGTGTGTGTGTGTGTGTGTGTGCACATCCTCTAGTAAGTATATGTGTCATTCTGTCAGTCGATCCGTTCTAAAACTGCCTGTAAAGACAACGTCGGAAGATTTAGAATATACTCCACGCAGTGGCAGCGATTTTATTTCCGCAAGTATGTCTAATAGAGCCCGCTCGATTGTTTGCAAATACGTTCATACTATAAAAAAAGACTTCACTCCTAAGCGCATTCGAAGTTACTGTCATCGCAGTCATACACACACACACACACACACACACACACACACGCACACACAGACACACACACACACACACACACACGCACGCACACACACACACACACACACACACAGACACACACACACACACACACACACACACACACACACACACACACACTAGCACACGCGCAAAAGTACTTTTTTCGCTCGTCTCCTATTCGGGAGCATTATGGCAAAGACTAAAATTCCGTTGTTTGCCTTTGATATTGTGAGTCGCACAATTCTCTGTGTGAAGTTTTAAAACACTAGCTTTAAAAACAAATTCAATTTGATGAAGGTTTATTAATATCGATATAATTGCAGATTGTGAACCTTTTAAAACTACGCTAAATATATCTCAACATGCATATTTTCAGAGTACGATCTGAGGGCATATGCGTTACAGTTAGATTAATTTGTAATTGTATATGACTGTTTGCATATGACTAGTAAATATGATATTTGCTCTGCGCATTTTTTCATCTCACTTTATCAGACGATTTTCTTTCAGACCAGCCCAAAGTTACATTGAATCCATCACAGGCCAGCAGGGAGGGTCAGTCCACCACGATAGTATGTGACGTTCAAGCATGCCCACCCCTGACGTCACTCAAGTGGTACAAGGGCGGACAACCACTGGACACCGCCAAAACAGAGAGGTTCACGGGGGGGGCAACTACAGACCCTAGCTTGACGATCCGGAGCGTTCAACTTGACGACACGGGCTCATATTCGTGTGTGGCATTAAACTACCTGGGGTCGACGACCAGCACTAGCACCGAGTTGACAGTCCAGTGTAAGTGTTTGTGTGAGTCTTTGTGTGACGGATAATGGTGAAGAATGCAGAACAAACCATTGCAGAATCTCTCACGTTGAACTTTACCCACACAGTCTTGATTGATTTATGAATCACCACTCGCATAGCGATTGGTCCTGGATACATGTCCCGCACACATGCACAAGACACGCACGCAGTAAGTCATCCGTGCCTCAAACAAGATCTCGCACGTTCACACTAGAAACTACGAAGCACCATAACCTTTATTTAATTATTTTGTTAACATAAGTACTTCTGTTCCCACATTTGCTCAGTTTCACTATGGTATTACTTTTCTTGCACTATGGCTGAATAACAATGTTGAAACTAGAGCATTGACATGGTACATTTTTAGAGTGTGATGACCTTCCAACTCTCGTCAAATGTCAAGGTTCTAGCGTGGTTAAGTTGAGGTCATAAAATATATAAAATTATATCTCGACTATGTTTAAAACTAGAGCTTTGAAACGTCACACTTTACTAGGTCTTGACCATATCTGAATTATCTCTTCACATTTCAAGGTCTCAACAGCGTCATATTGATTTCTTGATTGTTTTAAAAGCTACGGCTTTGCTATCTGACAAGCATATGTGTTCTGAGGACTTCTATGCATGAACCAGGTCTAATTGAATCCATTATAATATTAAGGTCACAGTGGGGTGAAGATTAAGGCGATGCGTGGCATTAAAATTAAACTTGGAGAATACATGGAATTACCTAGTTTGCTGGGTAGTTATTGAAGTGACCTATATTCAAATAAATGAAAAAGTTGTGAATACTAATGGCCACATATTGCCGTTGCTATGGAAACAGCCGCCATATTGGATTTTTAGAAAACGGTTTTACAGTGACATCATACATATGAAATGCATGATATTTGACACAAGGATACACAACACTTTTATCTACAATCATATAGAATGATTTTCTGACAAATGACTACAGTTGAATTTATAATAATTTTTGTAATAAGGATTAATGACTTTTTAACCGTATATTCATTAAATCCTTATTTCAAAAATTAAGTCTGGACAGATGGACTCCTGGTGAAACTGCAAAGAAGTGGCTTGGCAAGCAACATGCTACGATGGATAAAGTCCTACCTCCACAAACGCCGAGCCAGAGTCACAGTTGACGGCCTAAAAGGCAAGACAGTTCAGCTGCGACATGGAGTCCCCCAAGGAGGCGTGCTCTCGCCGACTTTATTTCTAGTTTTTATCAACAACCTAGTCGAAACACTCCCAAACGGAATCCATTCTGCCCTCTATGCTGATGACTGTGTGATGTGGTGTACAGAAGAACACGCCACCACAGCCACTTGCAGAATGCAACTAGCGATCGACAACCTGGTTGCATGGGCAGAGGACTGGAATGTCAGCATCAACAGAGAGAAGTCCTCCACCACACTCTTCACACTGTTCCCAAAATCAAGCCAGATGGAACATCCCTGAAAACAGAAGAGGAAGTCACATACCTCGGCGTCACATATGACAAGAAGCAAACATGGAGACCCCACATCCAGAAACTTGAAGGCAAAGCAAAACGGAAGATATCCTTCATGGGCAAGTGTGCAGGAACTACTTGGGGTGCCAACGAAAACATACTTAAGTGGATATACGAAGGAGCAATCCGACCCCACCTTGAGTACGGATCCCCAGCATTGTCGACAGCAGCGAAGTCTCACCTACAAGCCCTTGATAAGGTGCAAAACCAGGCTCTTCGAGTCATCACTGGAGCCATGAGGTCCACACCCATCAAGACCATGGAGGAGACTGTCGGGCTGCAGCCGCTCAGCGACAGAAGAGACGCCAAGATCATGGTGCAGGCTGACAAGTACAAAGCCTACCCAACCACCCCATGTACCACAAGCTGGAAGGTTTCACAAAGAACCGGCTGAAGCGCAGCAGTTTTGTTCATGAGAGCAAAAGACTGTCCAGAAGGTACACAGATCAGTTACCATCCACAACACTGCCCTTGAACACCTCTGACACACCCCAACCATGGAAGGATAGCCAAACAAAACTCCAAATCAAGATTGCCCCCAAAGATTGCCAGAGCGACCATGCCAGACGCAGTCTCACCCTGGCCATGATTGGTGATCAGTATATTTGAATCCTGGATCCACGTCTACACTGATGGCTCTGCAACTGACGTCGTGGCCAACAGAGGAGCAGGCGTGTATGCGTCTTTTCCTGAGGAGCAAACCACTATTGCTAACATTCCCACTGGAAAGCACCGCTCCAGCTATAGTGCAGAAATCCAAGCGCTCCTCATGCAGGCTGCATCCATTATTCAGGACTCTTCAAGTGAATGTCTTCAGGCAGTCATCCTCACACATGCACTTTCAGTTCTGGAAGCCCTCGCAGGGGGAGCACTTCCACACCTCATGGAGAAACTACACAACGTCAGACGACAAAGGCGAGTGGTACTGCAGTGGTTACCTGCCCACTGCGGGATCCCCGGAAATGAGAGGGCAGAGAAGCTCGCCAAACTCGGAGCACAGGGAGACCAAACAGACAACCCTGTCAGCTTCATGGAGAAGAAAACCCTCATCAAGGCAGTGTTTAGGCCCCAGAAACGGAATGATGATTATCATCTCCTCACGCGACATGAACAAGTCGTGCTGGTGCGACTCCGCACTGGGCATAACCGCCTAAATGCCCACATGTCCCAAAAGATGAAGCTGACCCCTGCCATACGTGCAGCTGTAGACTAGAGGACCAGACCACTGAACACATCCTCCAACGATGCACCATCATTAGGAGCCTGAGGAAAACCGTGTGGCCAACTGCAGTCTCCCTCCACTGCAAGCTGTAGGAGAAAAGGAAGACTTGGAGAAGACGGCATCATTCGCCTCGCTGTCCGGGGGGACAATATAAGTATGATCGAAAAGAAGAAGAAGAAGAAGAAGAAGAAGAAGAAGAAGAAGAAGAAGAAGAAGAAGAAGAAGAAGAATTTCAAAAATGAATATAAATTCAATGGTAGTCTTTTGTCGAAAAATCGTTCTACATGATTGTAGATAAAAGTCTTGTGTACTTGTGTACCACATATTAAGCATTTCTGATGTCTGATGTTGCTGTAAAACCGTTTCCTAGAAATCCAATTTGGCGCTGTTTATGCCAGTTTCCATAGCGACGGCAATCCATGTCCTTTAGTTTTTGCAAATGTTTCATTTCTTTACATCAGTCACTTCGATAACTACCCAGAAAATTAAGTTACTCCATGTATTTTCCAAGTTTCATATTGGTCATTTTACTGCCTCACATTGCCTTAAGTAAAAAAAATAAAAAAATAAAAACATAATTCAAGACTGGTTGACCTGTTTCAAGTTTCATGCTCACAGTGTGGTCAAGGTGTGGTAGCAACAAACAAAACTCATTCTGTTTTGTGTAAAGCAGTAGATGTCTTCTGCATACCGCTCTACACTTTCAAAGGAACTCAACATGTATCTAATAGGTCATTAAGCTTAGTTAGTTAGTTAACTGTTGCTTTTTGGGTCCAGCGGACCATTTTGTCTAAATCAGGTCATTAAGCGAATTTTGCTCTTGCATTTTTGTTAGTACCCAAACCCACTAGCTCGCCAGAAAAGTGTCCTGGAAACAAGTATACAGGCATACGCGCGAGACACTGTAAAAACGTGACTACAAGAATAGATCCGGTTGTTTTCTTTCCAGTCAATGTTGTCAATGTTAGCAATGCCATCTCTCACTGTCTCCCAATACGCATGTCATTATTTAGTCATGTCATTAATTTGCAAGTACATTTGTATGATTCGATTCAAAACACTATGCAGGCAAGCCCAAAGTTACAGTACGGCCATCACTGACCGGCACGGAGGGTCAGTCCACCACGTTAGTCTGTGACGTTCAAGCATCTCCACACTTGACGTCACTCAAGTGGTTCAAGGGCGAACAACCCCTGGACACCTCAAGCTGCAGGCACTACTCAGGGGGACAATCGGCACCCCTAGCCTGACGATTCCGAGCGTACAACTGGACGATGCAGGAAGCTATCACTGTGTGGCATCTAACTCTCTGGGGTCTACAAAGAGCGCCACCACAGTGTTGACTGTGCACTGTGAGTATTTCCTGGCTGGTTCATCATTCTGATACGAAGCCTGCTTATATTTGTACTGGGTTTGAGTATGACTGAGCTTTTGTGCCTATCTCAGCCATAATCATGCGCGCGCGTGTGTGGGTATATGTGTGTGTATGTGTGTGTGTGTTGGTGTGTGTGAGTGTGTGTGTATGTGTGCGTGTGTGTGTTCGCGATGCACGGCCAAAGTTCTCGATGGATCTGCTTCAAATTTGGTGGGCATATTCAGGTAGACCCCGGACACAACCTGGTCGATGAGAATTTTCAACACGTGCTCTCAGCGCGCAGCGCTGAACCGATTTTGGTTTTTCTGTTCATCGTCCCAGATCCATTCCCAGTAACTCTTCCTTATCTTCTCCAGTGTTTTGCGTTTATCTCCCTTCCTTCCTGTGGCGTCAATCCATATTCCCGTTACTATTTTTAGAAGGTCACTGTCCACAACGCTTTCATCCCGGCGAAGCCGGATATTCCCGTCACTATTTTTGGAAGGTCACTGTCCACAACGCTTTCATTCCGGCGAAGCCGGGTATTCGGCTCTACTTCTTCCCGGCGAAGCGGGTACTTCGCCGGGTATTCGGCTCTACTTCTTCCCGTCATTCGGCTCTACTTCTTCCCGTCATTCGGCTCTACTTCTTCCCGGCGGAATATATATATATATACTAGAGGAATACCCCGGCTTCGCCGGGTGAATCGCGAGACAGAGACAGACAGCGTGGCGGTTCGCCGTCTTAGAGCACGTGTGAACATTTACATCCACCAGTTTGTGCCCACTCAAAGGAAGGCAAGAACATTCAGAGAGACAAAAGCAGCCAGACCCCATCACAAACAGAACTCTACACACACACACACACCCACACACACAAACACACACACACATACACACACACACACATACACACACACTCTCATACACACACATACACACACATACACACACACATACGCGCACACACACATACACACACACTCTCACACACACACACACACACACACACACACGCACGCACGCATACACACACACACACACACACACACACATCTATATATATGTCTGTGTGTGTGTGTGTGTGTGTGTGTGTGCGCGTGCGTGTGTGTGTGAGTGAGTGTGTATGTGTGTGTGTGTGTATGTATGTTCGCGATGCACGGCCAAAGTTCTCGATGGATCTGCTTCAAATTTGGTGGGCATATTTAGGTAGACCCCGGACGCGCGAAATTGTTTTTCACACGTCAGTTGCGGGCTTTCAATCCCGAAGGCTGGTTCCGAGTAACTACGAACGTAATCGGAAGTTCCGAAGTTTACCAAGTCAAAGAGACGCGTGCGTGTGT
>NW_027127976.1:0-11992 GCF_037325665.1 Littorina saxatilis
TGCGTGCGTGCGTGCGTGTGTGTGTGTGTGTGTGTGTGTGTGTGTGTGTGTTAGTTAAGTGGTCATCAGCCACCCAGCAGAATAACTGAGGTCTTTAGCGTGGCACGACGGCGAGACGGTCTTGGAACATGGATACCGTCTTTCAGTCGTCACATTACGTTGACCAGTGTATCGTTTTGGCAGGGATTTGAACCTGTAACCCGAGGATCACATGTCTAGTGCTCCACCGATCGAGCTGCCAAGTCCCCTAATGACGATAATGCAACTGATTAAAATAATCAGAAATCGATCTTTCAAATTGCAACATCTTCAGGGCAAACACCGCACACGCCAGGACCTGATTAAGGCAACGCAATTCTGCGTCATCAAACAAAAAGAAAATGTATCCTCTAATTTTCATATCTTCTTCTCAACATTTTTGCCAGTAATTGCGACCGATATGATGCATCGAACGATGACAAAATAATTAGAAACGTACGAGACAACATCAAATTTGGTTGAGACATTTGGGGAATTATTTTTATTTTTATTTTGTAGGGGGGGGGGGATGTATGAGTGTGGATGCGGTGAGGTTGGATAGGCGGTATGGGATAAAAGGGGGGGGGGGGGGCGGTCAGGTAAAGAGCGACATTTTCTTGTGAACAAGCACACAAGGTGAAAAACTATGCGCCTTGTGTTAGTTAATCCGTCTGAAACGATACATCAGTGCCAGGGCACGAGCAAAATCAACTCCAGCGACCCAGTAATGATATTCGATCAAATGAAAAAAAAAGTGAGCTCTAGCTTGTGCAGACAGAGACGGGAGGAGAACATGTGGACCGCAGATTTCAATGTGCTGCATCAAGAAAAAGGAAGACAGATGTATGTATGTATGTATGTATGTATGTATGTATGTATGTATGTATGTATGTATGTATGTAGGTATGTATGCATGTGTGTTGGTGTGTCGGTGTGTCATGTGTGCAAGTAAAAAGGGTATTGTAGTTGTACATATATTACTTTAGATATTTTTTTTGTTATCATGGGTTTTATGAATTTTCTTCTCTTATTCTTTTATAATTATTAATTAATGACCTATATGTGCTGATGACCAATTTAATTTCCTTTGTTGGATCAATAAAATGTTATGAGTTATGAGTTATGAGTTATGAGATTATTCAGACTGGGCATGTGTTTCATTGTGACTGGGTTTTGTGTGTGTTTTGTTGTATTCTTTATTGTTTGCTTTTTCGGGTGAAACCTGAAAGCCCTTCAGAATTTAATTTCATTTCTTTTGCTGTTGTTGCTTTGTTTGTTCTTAATTTTGAAATGTACTGAACTTTTGGTCCAGTGTATTGCAGCCTGAAGAAACATCAGAAAGTTCATTTTCCATCGGTGTTTATTAAAGGCACAGTAAGCCTCCCGTAAACCATCACAGATACGGTCAGGCACACACAATTTTACACACAGTACAAACACCCTTTCATTTAAACACTCACCGCTTGAGAACATCCTAGGTGCCCTCCGTAAAGAGCGAACAATTTTCAAAGAATTTATTTTTGCGTGGTTTATCTTACCCCTGAGCCATCGTGAACCCGTGTGATCTAGTTTCCCTTTTCCACAATGTAGTCGTCAGTTAGTAATTTGAATGCGACTCGATGTGAGCTTATCTGCAATAGCACGTTTTTATGCACGAAACAAACGGCTGTGGTTCACAAGAACTCCAGCGATGGCTTTTGACTGTTGAGAGGAACTGGCGATATGCATAAACAGTCGTCTGCTACGACCCTTGCGTGACCCTGCTTCCGGGCTTTTCTTTTTTTAAATTTTCATAACTTCGAATTGTACTGATCTTGTCTTGATGAAAAAAGAATTCTTTTATGATTAAAGAATGTTTGTGAAACAAGCTGTCAATTTATTATTTAGATTTTAAAAGTTAGGTCTAGCGCAAAAACGCACCACGGTCCAAAAACATTCTGATAATCATCGGTCCTCGGCTATCGCCAGTTTAGAATGAGACCCGAAGGGAAGTAACTCATTTTTGACCTGAGTTCAGGATGGGTCCAAAAAGTGTCGGAGACAATCTGCAAAATTAATTCTTTAAAAATTGCTTGCTCTTTACGTAGGGCACCTAGGATGTTCCCGTTTGGTGAGCGTTCAAATGGAAGGGTGTTTGTACTGTGTGTAAAAGCCTGACATTATCTGTGATGGTTTAAGGGAGGCTTACTGTGCCTTTAAGTATTAATAATAATAATACGATAATTTATAACGCGCACATATCTCACCACAAGGCGACTCAAGGCGTTTTAAATGGTGTACCCTTTTTTACACCCCCTGTCAATGGCGGTGTATAGGTTTTATTGTGTTTTTTGTTTGTTGGTTTTTTCTTTGTTTCTTTGATCCTTGGTTGATTTATTGATTTGTTTGTCTGTATTTCTGTTGGTGCTGACTGAGCTGAACTTGTGTGTGTAGCTTGGCACTGGGTGTCCAGCAAAACGGGAGTAAAGAAACGCAGACAACGCTTCGTACTTATTCAATGTTTAGGGTGAGCTATAGTATCATAACCTTACCGTTTATGTATGAATTCTGTTCCCCTGAATAAACCGCAGAGCGACAAAGCCACTTACAGGAAGTGAACTGACCACTAAATTTAGGTCAGCGCTTGTTTGTTACACGTACGTGTAATTTTAAATAATGATCAAAATATTTGTCTCTTTTTCACTTCAAACTAACATTTTCCGTAAATAATAAATGAAACGTTTTCATTGTTGTAATTGTTTTGTGTTGGTGTTGTTACGTTACATGTAAAAACTCAGTAATAACAATTCAAGTCATGACATTCTTTTTGGAAAAACCAACATGGACGTCTTTATTTTCGATAATATGACATTTGCAGCATGATTGTAAAAACGTGAGATAATTTATGTAACTAAAAACCCTCTATTTTTCGCACTGATACTTCTTAGACCTTTGTGGTACCGTTATCTTTTTTTCTCCAAAGGGAAACGTGTGGCTTGGCTGCTCTATCTATATATATATACGACTTGTGTCTGTGTGTGTGTGTGTGTGTGTGTGTGTGTGTGATTGATCGCCATGCACGGCCAAAGTTCTCGATGGATCTGCTTCAAATTTGGTGGGCTTATTGACAGAGACCCCGGACACAACCTGATCGATGAGATATTTCAACACGTGCTCTCAGCGCGCAGCGCTGAACCGATTTTCGTTTTTCACTGCACGTTACTATTTTTAGATCTCCCTTCCTTCGTGCGCCGGCGTCAATCGATATTCCCGTTTGTACGTTTATATTTAGAAGGTCACTGCACGTTACTATTTTTAGATCTCCCTTCCTTCGTGCGCCGGCGATGCCGGCGTACACCCGGCAAAGCCGGGTCCCCGGCGACGGCCGGGTATTCGGCTCTACTTCTTCCCGGCGAAGCGGGTAATCATCTATAGTAGATATACGTTTCAACAACCAAAGCATAAAACCATCAAGGTCACTGCAGAATTGAAGTGTTTGCACGCGCATTTCTATGTAAAACGAAATTAGCAGCAAGAAATCAAGAAAAGCCATGACAAACGGTTTGCACTTTTGCTCTGTTGCTGGAAAAACACTTTAAACATCTCTTGGGCAGAGCGTAACTAAACGCTGCACAGCACGACTGAGAGATTGATTAGATTTTAAACAAATTGCGGTCACGCTGACTTGTATGTCAGTTTATTTTGTCTCTGTGTTTTGCACATCATACTGTCTAAGAAGACATTCAGGAAACGTATTCTGGCAAATTTGACCCCAAGAAGTCCATGGGACACTCTGAAATTCATTTCTCAAACGTTCTCAGGAGTTATGCTATTTAATCTAATGAATATGATTGAGGGAACTTGAAACAGTTTCGATTTTTAATATTATTTATTTATTTTAATTTAATTTAATGTAAGTGATTTATTATTATTACATCTCTGTTTTTGCGAGGCGTATCTCTTTAAAGTGTTAATGTCCTTTTCGTGTGTGCTGTAAATTCAAAATTCACAGTCCACTGCTTGATGAATGTACTATAGTAATGACGCCGTCCCCCAACCCATACTCACTCAGTGCGTAAGCCCGGTTCGGTCAGGAAAGAGAATTGATTGTCACATCCTGTGGACATTTCATATCTTTCTTCCTGGTTTTGCCGACGAGTCCCGTCAAACCCTGCTGGGACATGCTAGTCTCTCCCGATATGGTGATACTGTTTGTGTAGTATCATATGGTTAAATTCTGGCTGTTTTTAAATGACTGTTCTCTCTCTCTCTCTCTCTCTCTTTCTCTCTCTCTTTCTCTCTCTCTCTCTCTCTCTCTCTCTCTCTCTCTCTCTCTCTCTCTTTCTCTCTCTCTCTCTCTCTCTCTCTCTCTCTCTTTCTCTCTCTCTCTCTCTCTCTCTCTCTCTCTCTCTCTCTCTCTCTCTCTCTCTCTCTCTCTCTCTCTCTCTCTCTCTCTCTCTCTCTCTCTCTCTCTCTCTCTCTCTGGTTTACTGGCTGGCTATTGGTCCGGCTCTCTGTTTCTTTGTCTCTTGTTTCTTCTTTTCACATGTTTAGCAGAAGGTGGTGATCGCTTCAATTCACGTAATTGCCAGTGCAGAGACTGAACCATTACCAATGTTTTTACATCTACACGAAAGGGCTATGGCTCTTCTTCGAGGGCAGCTAACGGACAGGGACCCTGGATTTAAACCATTCTCTTGTTAAGTGTGTGAATAGTTCATGTACACCTTTCTGAGACAGCCTTCGAAAAATATCGAAGAGTCAACTTTGTCCGGCACCGTGTCTCCTCCTACGACCATTATTCCCGTTTGTTTAAAAGACTTTATAAACGTTACTGTTCATAATGAGTTTTCTTCTGTCGGCATGATCTTTAACATCTTACAAAAAACACATTGGCTGTTTTGGGATGCCTTTATAGTCTTGCGTTTCAGAGGCCACAAAGTTCACATCTTGGGTAGCGTGATTTGCCTAAATTACATCAACATAAAAACCCTGCCTTTCTTGGATTTTGATTAAGTAGAAACTGAATTCCTTTTGTGTACTTTGGTTTAGAGGCACATTCCTTTATGTGTTAAATACTCGGCTCACCATATCAGAACTGGCCAGGTTTGCATATATAATAATTATGGTCATCCCTCCACTTGAACAATTGCAAAACTCAACATCTTGACTGCTTCATGTGCATTTTCTTGACAGTCACTGGTTGCATTTACACAATTAATTCATCAACAAAATATCCACTCTGCACAGAGAGCCTCCAGACTTTAGTTTAGGTATGCGACTTAGTGGAGGCATGGTCTGAGCCCATGTAAAAAGCCTGGTCAGATCTGAGACGGTGAACTGAATTCATGAGGACTGTGCCTTTAAGCTTTCGAGCACACCTCACAGAGCCCTACAGCCCCACAGAAATGAGTTCGTTGTCACCTTGTGCTGACATTTCATATATTTCTTTCACAGTTAGTCTGAGAGCTCTGCCGCGTTGGTGACCCCTGGTGTCTCTTCTGTCAGCAAATTACTTGCAGCTTTGTATAGCGTTTCTGTGGCGTGCTTCAGTGCAACTCCCATAGCGTCTCTCTGGCGGGCTTCAGTGCAACTCCTATAGCGTTTCTCTGGCGGGCTTCAGTGCAACTCCTATAGTGTCTCTCTGGCGGGCTTCAGTGCAACTCGATCCTATAGCGTCTCTCTGGCGGGCTTCAGTGCAACTCCTATAGCGTTTCTCTGGCGGGCTTCAGTGCAACTCCTATAGCGTTTCTCTGGCGGGCTTCAGTGCAACTCCTATAGCGTTTATCTGGCGGGCTCCATAGAACGTAGCATGAGAAGCGAGGAGAGGCAAGTTGTATCACTGGGGAAGTTCTATAGTGTGTGTATTTTGTTGTTGATGTTGTTTCTGTTGCTTACATCTTGCTTCATCTCCAAGACTGAATACGCCAATCGCTGAATGAGTGAATGAGCGTGCGTATGAATGTGTGTCTGTGCGTGCGTTCGTGCGTACCTGCACGCGCATGCGTGTCTATCTCTCTATCTGTCTGTCTGTCTGTTTGTCTATCTGTCTGCCTGTCTGTATGTCTGTCTGTCTGTCTGTCTGTCTGTCTGTCTATCTCTCTGTCTGTCTCTCTGTCTGTCTGTTTGAAACTCCAATATTCTCTCAACACTATCGTGATGCCATGCCCAAGAAGCGACTTCCATACTAGCGTATTCTTGATTTTCATTGACTACGTTTTATATCAACGAACGTGTACGTTACTACGCCCTTAAAATCATTGGGAAGTGTATGAATCTGCAACTATTGACATGTACGTCATGACCAACAACCAGATTCTGAAACATCATCGTGAATCCTTAATGTTAGATCACAACTATACAGCAGAGGAAACGCCCGGTCAATGACTTTGTTATTGTGTTGCTGAAAAATAAATCGGCATTTGGATTTGCGTGAAACACAAAAACATTAATCCTGCGTTAACTGGCCAGAAAATTGCTTTTTTATTTCTTAATTTTGTTGTATTTCTTTATTGTCCTCTCTCTCTCTATCTATCTTTCTCTCTCTCTCTCTCTCTCTCTCTCTCTCTCTCTCTCTCTCTCTCTCTCTCTCTTTCTCTCTCACTCTCTCTCTCTCTCTCTCTCTCTCTCTCTCTCTCTCTCTCTCTCTCTCTCTCTCTCTCTCTCTCTCTCTCTCTCTCTCTCGCTCGCACACATTACCGGAAACATGATTGGTTTTATTTTCTTGCTGAGTTTCTCTTGTGGCTATTGGTACTATACTATTTCCGCGGACAGGAAAGGACTATTGTAGCAATTGACCATCAAGACCAGCGAAGCTTATAATGAGTTGGTAGATTGATGGATTACTTAATCGTCGATGGCTAAGGAAAACTGTTCAATATCCTGCGAAAGCGGCTATAGTAAAAGATTAGTACACACATTTTAGAAGACAGAATTAACAAATTGCAGGCGTGGTTTTCCCCTCATTTCTGTTTCACGCTGTTTGGTTGGTTGAACAGAAAGTTCATTGGTTTGTTGGTTAATTGCAGTGTTGTGTGTGTGTGTGTGTGTGTGTGTGTGTGTGTGTGTGTGTGTGTGTGTGTGTGTGTGTGTGTGTGTGTGTGTTTGTGTGTGTGTTTGTGTGTTATATAATGTGTGTGTTTGTTTGTTTGTTTGTTTGTCTGTTTGTTTTTGTTGTTTGTTTGCTTGTCTGTTTGTTTGTATTTTTGTTTATTGGTTAGTTTGTAGTTGCTGGGTTGTTGTTGTTGTTGTGTTTTGTTGGTGTTGTTGTTGAACGTACGTCTAAAGAATTATGTTATTTGGACATCTTGTTCAATGTTTGATGTGTATGACTCTGTTCAACAAGATTTTTTCGTCATTATTCTTACAAACGCACGTTTAAAGCTTTGGGTATAAGATAAGCTGATACTTCTAAGCTTTACATCCGAACAATATTATTATGATGCTTCTACTGAATAGACTTCAAAGCTATTGGTTCAACATAACTCTCTCCTCGCGTAAAATGCGTCACGTGACATAAACTGCATGAACAGTAACTTTTTCACTTACATCGCAAATTGAAAAGAAAAAAAGTTGTACAACTAGTTGTGAAGTCTTTTTTCTCCCTGGCGATGGAATAATAAGAAACAACGAAAAGCGGTATTCCCCCATTTTCCACCCCGGATCCGCAAAGGAAATGAAAGCCATTCAAAATAAGACCGTTGACATTTAGTCATGGCCCACAGCTACTGTAAAGATTGCTTCCACCGTGCAACAAAAAAAGAAATAACAAGTACAGATTTTATGTTGTAAACCAGAACAAAAACGTCATTACCAACTTCTTGGTTTATTTCTTTTGCGAGAAAAATTGTATTGAGCTCAAAGCTTGTCTTGATTTTAACTTTATAGTTTGTGTCACGAAGGGACAAGGAAAATGCAATTACAAAATGCCAAAGGGCCCTAGCCTTTCTAATAACCATGGAATTTTATTTTACTTTTACTTTTTTTCTCATTTTGCACTATTTTTCATAATATTTCTTTTTTTCGTATTTAATTTAAATTTATTTTAACTTTTGTTGTGCGATTGAAAACACATTTTTATCATTCTCAAGAGCGCATGTAATTTTAAATCTTCAAAAGATTTGTGCGCGATTGAAAAATGCCTACAGCTGTCTTAAACCATTCCTTTGCGTTTTTTGTCCCTCATTTTCTTTTGTTTATGTTGAATGAAAGACCGAGAGCACACATGTGCCTCAAACATGTATAATAGTACTTGATTGTCAGAATTGTATACAACACTCTGTGAATCAAATGAGAGAGTATTGCCTCTATTTTATTTACGTTGATTAAAAATGAGTATGGCTTGTCTGTGCATGGTACAATGTAGACGGAATTTTTTCTCCCTAAAATCATTCAAATAAATAACGTTTTTCTGTTTGTGCGAATACATCTTTTATTATTGCCCTTGGCTTTTGCCTGTGGTTAACACAAGTAAGCTTGGCGTACCTACTTTTTACATTTAGTCAAGTTTTGACTAAATGTTTTAACATAGAGGGGGGAATCGAGACGAGGGTCGTGGTGTATGTGTGTGTGTGTGTGTGTGTGTGTGTGTGTGTCTGTCTGTCTGTGTGTGTGTGTGTGTGTGTGTAGAGCGATTCAGACTAAACTACTGGGCCGATCTTTATGAAATTTGACATGAGAGTTCCTGGGTATGATATCCCCGGACGTTTTTTTCTTTTTTTCGATAAATACCTTTGATGACGTCATATCCGGCTTTTTGTAAAAGTTGAGGCGGCACTGTCACACCCTCATTTTTCAATCAAATTGATTGAAATTTTGGCAAAGCAATCTTCGACAAAGGTCGGGGTTTGGTATTGCATTTCAGCTTGGTGGCTTAAAAACTAATGAGTGAGTTTGGTCATTAAAAATCGGAAATTTGTAATTAAAATTATTTTTTTATTAAACGATCCAAAAACAATTTCATCTTATTCTGCGTCATTTTCTGATTCCAAAAACATATACATATGCTATATGTGGATTAAAAACAAGCTCTGAAAATTAAAAATATAAAAATTATGATCAAAATTAAATTTCCGAAATCGTTTTAAAAACTATTTCATCTTATTCCTTGTCGGTTCCTGATTCCAAAAACATATAGATATGATATGTTTGGATTAAAAACACGCTCAGAAAGTTAAAACGAAGAGAGGTACAGTAAAGCGTGCTATGAAGCACAGCGCAATCGCTACCGCGCCAAACAGGCTCGTCACTTTCACTGCCTTTTGCACTAGCGGCGGACTACGTTCAGTTTCATTCTGTGAGTTCCACAGCTTGACTAAATGTAGTAATTTCGCCTTACGCGACTTGTTCTGTTTTGTTTGTATTTGTTTTTGGTTTGTTGAGCTTGTTTTCCGTCGGTTGCGTTTCATCAGCTGGTAAAAATGTTTAACATATAACAACAAAAACTCAGAACAGCTTTCAAACAGCCAAGATAATGGCCTAAGATGGCTAGCTAATGTGCCTAAGTTTTAAATTGTACCTTGTTTTGAATAGCCCATCGTGTTCTTTATCCCTTTGGGTTCGTTCCTTGCCTGTCAATGTCAATGTGTGTTTTTTTGTCAATGCCGATGCTTGCTTTCCTATCTGTTTGAGAGAGAAACGTTCGAACAGAGTTTCCGGCTCAGAAAGAAGTGGATGAATAAAAAATCTTGGACAAACAAGTTTACGAAAGGGCTTTGATAAGCGCACACGCTCCAGAGTAAAACCTAATTCGGATCTGAGATAAATAGTTCTTAGTCACACCCATTTGTAATAAAATATGTGTTGCGTGACTCCTTCATTGACATGAAATGTCTTTCCGTGTACGTATAGTAACAACTGCACTGCGTCTCTTTTCCCTTGCCAACGCACCCGGAAGAACCCGGATTCCAAATGGACAAAAAGTTGAAATATACATCAGCAGAACACTTTCTATCAAGTCAGACGAACATTTTTCATTTTTTCTGCAAATCATAACCACATGCTGAGACTGCAGAAGGAAGTAATAAAACTTTGACTTTTTTTCTTTTTCTTTTTGACCTTTGCACTTTTATGTCGGCCTGTTGTCAGCATTTGTCTGATGCTTTTGGTTCTTCTTGCGTGCAAAAACAGGCGCCGTATGGTTTCGGGGATGGATAAGACATAATGTGAATGGCATTGTACAATAATATGTGCACAATTATCACGGAGTTCGGTTGGTTCGTCAAAACACGAAAGATTGTCCCTCTGTGGCAGCACATCTCACCAACAAAACAAACGCACACAAAACATAACTTCTCCTCTAGAAATATCAATTCAGCAGTATCTCTGACACATAGGCTACGCTACGTCTGACAGCAACCGTATTCTTTTCTTCTTGTTTTTTCCCCAGCAAAGGAAACACAAAAATAACATTGTTTAGCTGAGTTACCTCGAGGACAAAAATAAAATGTTTTGACCAATTTGGCGCATTCCCTAAGAGCAAAAGTTGCCTTAGACCATTGTTGATTTCGTCCTCTGCAATCATCTTCTTAAACCGTCGCGATATAACCTTCGTGGTTGAAAACGACGTTAAACACCAAATAAAGAAAAAGAAAGAATCATCTTAAAGCTGTGGAATTTTACTGGATTCGAAGATAGAAAAGCATGTTGTTGAGATAGAATGGCCAGCGATAGAAGGTTAGCAAGAAACAAATGAAAGGTGCACGTAAAAAGGGGAAAATAAGATCGCGTTAAATCCGCTAAATTCGTGTTAACACTTCTCGGCCCAGCAAAATGATTGTATCAGTTGTTGAGGTTTGATTTTGTTTGACTTCTACAACACATAACTCGAACAAGCTTATCACACCACCCTCCCCCACCCACCCTTAAACCTGGTTATCATTCACAACGCAACTTTTGACGATTTGTGTTAAAAACATTGCTTTGCTCAGTTCTTGCACTAAAATGGCTTTTCTTTTAACTAACTGAAAGCTAAATTTGCTTTGCTCAGTCCTTGCACTAAAATGGCTTTTCTTTTAACTAACTGAAAGCTAAATTTGCTTTGCTCAGTCCTTGCACTAAAATGGCTTTTCTTTTAACTAACTGAAAGCTAAATTTGCTTTGCTCAGTCCTTGCACTAAAATGGCTTTTCTTTTAACTAACTGAAAGCTAAATTTGCTTTGCTCAGTCCTTGCACTAAAATGGCTTTTCTTTTAACTAACTGAAAGCTAACTTTGCTTTCCTTATGGAACGTTTTCTCCATTTTACACAGACACAATGTTGAGTTTTATTCCTATTAAAATACTCCAGCCTACAAAGATTTTCGGAGTTATTTCCCCGTGATTTGGGGGGCAGGACGTATCAGTGGAACATTATTCAGCGTCAAACCTCTGAGCAGCTCTAGATACACTTCCCTGATACTTTCAAAATACTTTCCGGGATGTAGTCTTCATTGCAAAATAGCTAGAAGAAGCCCAAGGCTGGTAGAAAGCTTTCTTCCCAATTGTTCTGAGAGCAAAATATGGCCGTTGTTACGATGAGCTTTTCCTTTTTCGCTATTTCCCTGAAGACCAAGACTGCCGAAGACCTTTTCTGTGATGGCTCCTTTGCTCTCGAAGTCGACTTTCTGACTTTCAGCTGGAAGGCGTGAGGCTGGTAATCACGGAGATAGCTTAGAAGAATCGTTGACTTGGATATCCTGAACGCAGGCGCTATACTCGTGTTTGAGAGTATGTGTGTGTGTGTGGTTGAGTGTGTGTGATTGTGTGTGTGTGTGTGTGTGTGTGTGTGTGTGTGTGTGTGTGTGTGTGTGTGTGTGTGTGTGTGTGTGTACAAATGAGCGAGAGACAGAGACAGATATAGAGAGCGAATAGGAAGGCGGGGAGGAGGGAAATGATCATTATTGATCGCAAAAGAAAACCCAGAAGGAGAGGGGAGGAAGCAAAATGAAAGATTTGTTAAACACGCCAGTGAATAAACACAACAAAAACAATGTAACTACTTTTTAAAGAGAGAGAGA
>NW_027127977.1:0-3494 GCF_037325665.1 Littorina saxatilis
GGACAAATCTCCACCCTTATCCCACCAGGCGGCCGCGGCCGGGATTTGAACTCACGACCTTCCGATTAGGAGGCCGATGTCTTAACCACTAGGCCACTGCGCCCGTCTCGATTTCAAACAGTGAATCAAATGCAACACTGCAAGCTGTCCCAACGAAGAAATGAAACACGGCATGCACTCTGTCATTCGATCTGTTTCATTCTACAATAACCGCACTGCGTGTTTTGAAGCTTAGCATTAGCCAAAAGCAAGAGAAAACAAGAAATTCCTTCGAGGTAGGAAAAACACCCCCGTTGGTCAAAGGGAAATAACCATTCTCACTGCACCCATTCTCACTGCCACCAACTGAGAAGGTTATTTCCCTTTGACCATGAATATGTTTCTCTATAAGTCCTTGTAGAATCTTAATCCACCAATAACTCCCTAACCGTGTGTTTGACTGGTCCCAATTTTTGTAAGGACCGTCTCCGTAATGTATAGAACCTGTTCACCAAGTTTGGTGACGATCGGTCCATTCATTCTTGAGATCTATATGCGAACACAAACACAAACACATCGAGTGAAACCTATACACACCCCTATACCGGGGGTGTAAAAATGAGCAAAAACAAGCCACTAGGGCGTAGTAGCAGGAGAAACTACTGCGTATTGACAAAGCAGATTTTATTCTGATACAAACTACAGTCAAACCCAGCAAGACCCGTGGAACTTGCACAGGTTAACAATTTCTTCTGGTATTTTCACACAAAAAACAGAGAAATACCAGATGTGTCCAGTGAATGCAATCGCTGATTCTAAATCCAAAAAAAACTTGGAAGAGATTGACCTCCAAGGATAAAAGCTGAATATCATGTACTTACACAAATATGAACAAGGCGATGAATCCAAGCGTCACAAAAAGCTGTGCTGTCAGAATCAGATACACCTGAAAAATAAAATGTTAAAAGATCATTTCATTGCCCACAGGAAATCTGAGCTGACAGAAAAATACAAACAAGCATGGCAATAAAATGTCTAAGCAGTAGAGCTGTTAGGTTCAATATAAAACATATAGAATCTCAAAGCTTCTACAGGGACGCCTGCAATGAAGGGACAACCTTGAGAACCATAGCGGCCCTAAATTACAGGTGGCCTTTCATGACAGGTATACCATGGCTGCCACCTTTATGGCTATGAAATTCCTGTGGGGGTCTGAAGGCAACTCCCCCAGAAGCTGAAGATTTTGTGTAAATGTTGGTGCCAACAATGCGTGGTGTCCCCCCTTCTCTGACTTGTCGATAAGGTCATAGTTTGTCTTATACTGCGTTAAAAACCTCATTTCAGCCTTTGTTTTTTTTAAATCTTTTTTTATTTTATTTTCGGCGGCATTTTTAGAAAGCCAAAACCGGAAAGAAGCAGAACTTTATTTTCCGTACATGCAAACATCGACTTGGTTGGTCTCAGTTAACCAGAGCGTCTTTTTACCGGTTTCGTCCCAAAAAAAGAGACTGCTTTCACAAATTATTTTTAAAAAATTCCTTTTCTGGAAAATCGAACAAATTTCGGGGGTTCGTGATGAATTTCAAACATTGGGAGATTCCTGAAAAATTTGGGAGGGTTGGCAGCTTTGGGTATACTTTGTTAAAAGTCACTCTGGTGTGTCATCAGAAGAACCTTACACAGGTAACCAAACTCTCTGGCTGGAAGGTTACGTTTAGCTGAACATGTGTGTCTGGTCTACCAAACTGCATACAAAATTAACTGACATTAAAATTATTAATTAATTAGAAGTCTGACAAAAGCAGTGTTATATCTTATACCATTACCGCAACCCTTTATCTGCATAACGTCACTTTCAGGGGAATATTAGATAGCTTATTAGCAGAGAAAAGGCACTCGATTTGAATTTAAATTTTAAACAAGAAGGGCAAAGCCCATACGACTCACATGCTTGACCTTTACATGACCTTGACGGTCAAGGTCAAATAACTAAACCTAGCAATGACATCATACACTAAGAACTGCTTTACACATTTTTCCTACCAAAATACATGTGACCTTGACCCAAGGTCAAGGTCATCCAAGGTCATGCAACACAAAGCTGTTAATTCAAGACATAGGAAGTACAATGGTGCTTATTGGCTCTTTCTACCATGAGATATGGTCACTTTTAGTGGTTCACTACCTTATTTTGGTCACATTTCATAAGGGTCAAAGTGACCTTGACCTTGATCATATGTGACCAAATGTGTCTCATGATGAAAGCATAACATGTGCCCCACATAATTTTTAAGTTTGAAACAGTTATCTTCCATAGTTCAGGGTCAAGGTCACTTCAAAATATGTATACAATCCAACTTTGAAGAGCTCCTGTGACCTTGACCTTGAAGCAAGGTAAACCAAACTGGTATCAAAAGATGGGGCTTACTTTGCCCTATATATCATATATAGGTGAGGTATTGAATCTCAAAAACTTCAGAGAAAATGTGAAAAATGTGAAAAATAGCTGTTTTTTAGGCAACATTTATGGCCCCTGCGACCTTGACCTTGAAGCAAGGTCAAGATGCTTTTTTTTTTTTTTGGGGGCCTTGTCATCATACACCATCTTGCCAAATTTGGTACTGATAGACTGAATAGTGTCCAAGAAATATCCAACGTTAAAGTTTTCCGGACGGACGGACGGACGACTCGGGTGAGTACATAGACTCACTTTTGCTTCGCATGTGAGTCAAAAATGACACTTCTCCACATCATATTTGAAGTAGGAAGAAAAAAATTAAAACAAATCCCACACAGGCTCTGCATAACAGAGTACTCAAGAAATCCTTTGAGCAAACAACTGGCCTTAATTCTTATCTGAAAAGCTTCATATTAAACAAGGATATAAAAAAAGCTTTTTCAAAGTTCAGACAGTGGGTTTGCTTAAGCCTTAAAGTCTTAAGCAAGTATTTTTCCTGAATCGATCGGGCAGGAGAACAGATGTTATACTTTATGGTATGTCTGCTGATTTTACATGCACATTTAAATCCTTGTTACAAACAGCACAACATTTTTTCAACACTGAGTTCTTGAGATAATTAAACTCAGCAATCAAGCCATTCCTAATCCACATTCATAAATATATTGAACACAGTGGACACCCTCTTCTGAGACCTCCAAAAATCTTAAATAAACAGCTCTTAAAAGGGAGGAAGTCTTAAAATAGGGGTAAGTTTACAGAGGTTATGAACAGAGCATCTAAAAAAAACCAGGGTCTTAAAAGGGAGGACGCACGTTATATGTCAAAGCAGCACCGCCCTGATATGGCCCTCCGTGGTTGGCTGGGCATTAAGCAAACAAACAAACAAAAAAACAAATATAGCGCTTCTCCACAGCTCGAAGTTCAATTTACAAGTTCAATCAAAACACAATATACAACTAATACAATACTCTTGCATAGAATAAGACATTGCCTCAAAGAAAATATCACTCTTATGTGCACTCCATTTACTTTTGTCCTTTGTTGTGCAATGTTT
>NW_027127978.1:0-1000 GCF_037325665.1 Littorina saxatilis
GCAGTTATGAACTTTAAAAAAGTCAATTGAAAGAGAACATTTAGTAGATTTGACTGAACAGACAATAGGTTACACAATTAAAGGAACACTCCTTCTCGGCTCAACATCTCCGATCTGACCACGCTATGAAATGGGATAAGATCTGTCGAAGGTTTCGGCGTGGATCAGTTTTCTCCCTAGTTTTTCTGTCTTTACCCTGCTGTCAAAACATTATCTTGAACATAAACATAACATGTTTCTATATTGTGACACTGAAAATTCATTTCAAAACAGAAACCGAAATATTTGACCTTTGCAGCGATTTGAAGCAATATGCTGAAAAGAGAAGTCATTCACAGACAGATTTGAGCATATGCAATGAACTCAAACAATTCATATTTTAACCTACTCGAATACGCACTGCAAGAAAGATGGATTTAGTAGTTACGGAATTTCTCTTACTGATAATTTGACGAGTTTCCATTTGCAGCCTGTAATAAAAAATCTGAAGTCTCTGACTTGCATGCTTAGGATTGTCAGATAGTGTGACACTAATACTTCAAGCCTGGTAGCTTGTCTGAGCTTTACTGCAATATGTTCGATCGACAGACTCTAAAGACGTTGAGTGTGTAAACCACGTACTGAAACCTAATAAGGATGGTGCTTCAGTAGGATTTTATTCAAGCTGTAAAACAAATTGCTATTTAATTGGATGTGAAAGACTTTTCCTCTTAGCAAAACTTCTAACCCTGTTTTTACCTGAGAAAGAAAGAATTAATCATGTCAACAGAAGTCAGAATCGACAATGTCACCGAATACCTTTCAGTTTCGTCTTTGTCTTTTTCTATCTGTCTTTCTGATTCATTTTCTTCCTTTCCTTCTTCTTCTTTGGAAAATGTTCCCGCTGTAAGGTCTTCAAAACCTGGTCTGGTCATCTTTCATCGTGTGTGTGTGTGTGTGTGTGTGTGTGTGTGTGTGTGTGTGTGTGTGTGTGTGTGTGTGTGTGTGTGTGTGTGTGTGT
>NW_027127979.1:0-10000 GCF_037325665.1 Littorina saxatilis
ATAGTGACAGGCTAGAAAAGCTAGTCAAGAAGGCTGGATCTGTTGTAGGCAGGAAACAAGAGACCATTGAATCAGTTTGCCAGAGACGACTGACTGACCGACTGACCTCAATTTTGGCTGACGAGACACACCCACTGAAACCTGAATTTGACTCTCGACGCATTGACAGGAGTGGTAGACTGAGGGCTATGGTTGCTAGAACGTCACGTTTCCGCAATTCTTTTGTTCCCAGAGCTATCCATGCTTTCAACCAATCACATGTTAGAGGCCTCTATCATGTTTCTCTGTCATAATTATTACTGTACTCTGTTGCTGGGTTATCTGTAAAGTATGTATTTTTAGTAACTGTATTACCGTAGCCCAAATGTGCGGTGTTCTAGTCGACATGTGGTGCTTTGTAAACCTTGTGTGTGCGTGGATGTGGAGGTGGACTCTTGGACGTCTTTTTGTTATTGGAATTATGGTTTTTGTTAAATTGTATTGCTGTTGCTGTTGTTGTGTGAGTGAGTTGTGAGTTGGCAGACTTGACTTGACGGATGACTGTTTGCGTTAGTGAGACTGTGTTTAGTATGCATTCTTTTGATTGGAAATGAGTATTGTTACAACATAATTTCCATATGGATTAATAAATTTGAGTTGAGTTGAGTTGAGTGTGACTTGGAATAATAGGCCGTGAAAGGTAAATATGCGCCGAAATGGCTGCAATTACTGGCCGTATAAAATTTCATCTCACACGGCATTACTGCAGAGCGCCTAGAACTGTACCCACGGAATATGCGCGATATAAGCGTCATTGATTGATTGATTGATTGATATTGCTATTTCATATGTTACGTGGATTTCCATTGGTCAATTGGGCAAAACTGAGCTCAGTGCAAAAGTGATATCGACGACATTTCCTTTATTGCTTCCCCACTTCAACAGCAAAAACACCTACATTTAAAAACAAACAAATATATACACAAAGAAAAAAGCCAAGCACCCCCCTTCAATTTCGCAATGACTGATTTTTAAAGTTCTGGTATGGAAACAGTAAGTTCAGGAGCTCGGTTTGACAAATGTTATCGACAAGAGCAACTCTTTGGAAATAACATCACACAAGAAAACTCCAGTTTTGATTGGTTTTAATCGTGATTTGGTACCTTGCCAAAAAGTGACGTTTTAACCCTAAAACAGTACCCCTGATAAGTATGGAGCTGCAAGCTGAAAAAGACAGGTTTAGGTAAATGTGTCATGAAAAAAATGTAATTGAGAGTGCTCAGATGGCATACGCGATTCAAAAGTTCAATATCGAGTGAAACCCCCGCGTGCCCGGATGACGGCGTCAACCCTGCGTCTCATCCCTCCAGTCAAACGTCGGATCTGTTCACGGGTCACTTGCAACCACTCACGATGCAAAGCTGCCTCCAATTCACGTAATGTCTGCACAGGAGGCTGCAGAGCTTGTATACGACGCCCCAGGATGTCCCAAACATGCTCCAGCGGATTAAGATCTGGACTCATTGCCGGCCATGGGAGTGTTGTTACAGCGTTGTTCTGGAGGTAGTCCACTACTGCCCTGGATCGATGAGGCCTGGCGTTATCATCCATGTACACGGGTCTTGTGGCAAGTGGGTGGTTGTCAAAATGAGTAACGACAACAGGTTCCAGGACATGTCGCATATACTGATCACCCGTGAGGTTGCCACGTACGGTGACAAGGTCTAGCTTGCAGTCATGGGAAATGCAACCCCAAACCATGACTGACCCGCCACCGAATGGAACAGTTTGTCTGATGTTCCTGGGTGTATAGGCCGTGTTCCTGTGCCTCCATACCCTCAGTCGGCCGTCAGTGACATGGAGAAGGAATCTGCTTTCGTCCGACCAGTGGATCCTCCTCCACGTTCTCAGGTTCCATCTTTGCCGTGCCAGACACCATGCCAAGCGTCTTCTCTTGTGGTCATCTGTCAGTCGGGGACGCTTAATGACTCTTCGGGCTGCCATTCCTGCAGCTTTCAAGCGGTTTCGTACGGTCCTGGTTGACAGATGTCGATTTGGAAGCCATGCTCGTTTCAGGACGGTACTCGTTGAAAATGGCTCACGCCGAATTATTCGGAGAAAAGCTCGGTCTTCACGTTCTGACGTCACACGGGGTCGCCCTGACTGTGGACGGTCCTTCACAGCACCAGTCTGACGATGTTTGCGTACCAAACGGCTGATGACTGTGTAGTGGTAGCCAAGTTGACGACCAATCGCTTTGAAGGATGCTCCTGTAGCATGCATTCCTATAATCTGCCATCGGATCGCCTCTGATAATCGTCTTCTCGCCATGTTCACAGAGAATGTTTGCAAATTGTCGTCGCCCAGTGTTAAATACAGAAATTTGCAGCGTGAGCATACTGCCTTTTTTAACATTCATGGGTTGCATGCTGCACGTGCTTCTCACAGGCAGTGGCGACACAATCTTGACGCGTGAACTTCCCAACCTTATTATGGAAACCCATGTATGTCATTACGAAGAAAAAAAATGGTAAAACAAATTTGACTCAATTATTATCACAAATTCATTCGGGGGGTGCTTGGCTTTTTTCTTTGTGTATATATGAAAATGTAATGATCCCAGAATTTAGTTGATCAAGTGACTAAAGACTTTTTGAAAGAAAAGCCATTTTGAAATACTGAAAAGTCAATCAATCAATCAATCAAAGTACAAGAAAAGAGAGAACAAAAAGAAATAATAATCATAGGGAGGGATATGGAACAGCCAAAACTGAGACAAATACTTTTGTAATTTCTTTAATCAATCAATCAATCAATGACGCTTATATCGCGCATATTCCGTGGGTACAGTTCTAGGCGCTCTGCAGTGATGCCGTGTGAGATGAAATTTTATACGGCCAGTAATTGCAGCCATTTCGGCGCATATTTACCTTTCACGGCCTATTATTCCAAGTCACACGGGTATAGGTAGACAATTATTAACTGTGCCTAAGCAATTTTGCCAGGAAAGACCCTTTTGTCAATCGTGGGATCTTTAACGTGCACACCCAATGTAGTGTACACGGGGGGAGGGTTCGGACACCGAAGAGAGTCTGCACACAAAGTTGACTCTGAAATAAATTTCCGCCGAACCTGGGATCGAACTCACGCTGACAGCGGCCAACTGAATACAAATCCAGCGCGCTACCAACTGAGCTATATCCCCGCCCTAGGCAAGTAAATACAAAATGTCCAAAGAATTAGCAATATATCTAACATTGACAGACTGTGTGATGATATCTTCGACCTCCGGTCTCGATTTTGATATCACTGTCAAAACAGACCATAGCAGAAGATATCATCACACAGTCCGTCAATATTGGGTAATATCGCGCGTATTCCGTGGGTACAGTTCTAAGCGCAGGGATTTTTTTTATATTTAAAAAAAAAATTGTTTATGCAATTTATATCGCGCACATATTCAAGGCGCAGGGATTTATTTATGCCGTGTGAGATGGAATTGTTATTACACAATACATCACGCATTCACATCGGCTAGCAGATCGCAGCCATTTCGGCGCATATCCTACTTTTCACGGCCTATTATTCCAAGTCACACGGGTATTTTGGTGGACATTTTTATCTATGCCTATACAATTTTGCCAGGAAAGACCCTTTTGTCAATCGTGGGATCTTTAACGTGCACACCCCAATGTAGTGTACACGAAGGGAACTCGGTTTTTCGTCTCACCCGAAAGACTAGCACTTGAACCCACCACCTAGGTTAGGAAAGGGGGGAGAACATTGTTAACGCCCTGACCCAGGGTCGAACTCGCAACCTCTCGCTTCCGAGCGCAAGTGCGTTACCACTCGGCCACCCAGTCCTTGACTTCGGTCCACAGTGGGTTATGCAACACACTGGCGCAGGCAGGTCTCTTTTTAACCTGACCAAAGCTGCGAATGTTAGTCAAATCAAATTTATTGTTTTTTGGGGTCCCGCCAACCACTTTGGGTCACATCATGACCAAAATCACACGAATGTTAGTGACCTGATCGTGACCTAATGAGTAATAAATATAGAATGTGTAAAAATCCCACACAACTACCTAAGGTCGGACCCAAACTACTACAAAGTCACACACAAACACCAATAGTTAGGACACAACTACCTAAGGTCGGACCCAAACTACTACAAAGTCACACACAAACACCAATAGTTAGGACACAACTACCTAAAGTCAGACCCAAACTACTACAAAGTCACACACAAACACCAATAGTTAGGACACACCTACCTAAGGTCGGTCCCATACTACTACAAAGTCACACACAAACACCAATAGTTAGGACACTGGGCAAGAGTTCACACACAAATACCTATCAGGTCGCACCCAAACTACTAACAATTATACAAGGGCAGGTAAGACATACTATATCCTGAGTTATCTCTCTTGGAAATTATAATGAATTTATTAAAGAGACTATAAACCCCAGCTCTAATTATAGGATCTTAGGGGACTTTTTCTAACTCTAAGCTCTCAAATAACTATCATACATACTAAACAATGTAAGATGGTAGAGCACGTGGCCAAATTAATTTGCGGCGACCAGGGTTCGAACATGCAACCGTATGAATACAAGTCCAAGGCGCTACCACTGCGCCAAGAAGGTCGCCGTACACTGCTTAGTCCATTATGACCGTATTTAAACTGCCACAACTTCTTTATTTTGCATAGGAACAATATTGTTCTTATATCAAATTAGGTATTTGGTTGTAGACCATGGCGCTTTGAGGTAATTGCTTTGGTATGATAAGATAAAGCGCGGCCGGTATAAATAGCCAAATTTCATTTTCATTCAAACAGATACACAAAGAGATGGAGAGAGATACAGAGAGGGAAATGAACAATTTGGAGCGCCCACTCGAATCTGAGCGTATTTGGGGCGGCTGGTCACAATTTATTGACACCAGGGACCCGTTTTCTGTTATGGAGCAACCAATATTGCCTCCCCAATCCGGGATTCGAACCAGCGCAATGCGCTAACAGACTTCGCTTCTTGTCCCCACTAAGGGAAAGAAAGAGAGATAATAATACAACTTCTGTTTCGACTCAGGCCACATTTCGGGGCTTTACTCCGGGTTCTCCAGTCTGCTCCCCCCTCAAAAATATTCTCAAAAAAATTAATGTTTACTAGGTTGGGTCTGGTGCACTCCAAAGTTGCGAGTTTGCCTTTGCTGAGAGGGCTGCCCAAAATACTGAACTAATTTTCAGTCCCTTTTAAGTATAATTCTCTTTAAATATTGTAATTATTGTATTTAAATTGCATAGATGTAATCTACATACTCTTCTGAATAATTTGATATAAGAACAATCTTGTTCCGATGAAAAATAAAAAAGTTGTGGCAGTTTAAAAACGGTCATTATGGACTAAGCAGTGTACTTGAATAAATTCATTATAATTTCCAAGAGAGATAACTCATGATATAGTATGTCTTGCTACTGACAGTAAGAAAACACGAGTTACCTGCCCTTGTATAATTGTTAGTAGTTTGGGTGGGAACCGTTGGCATTTGGGTGTGAACTCTTGCCCAATGTACTAACTATTGGTGTTTGTGTGTGACTTTGTAGAAGTTTGGGTCCGACCTTAGGTAGTTGTGTGCGACTTTTACACACAAATTCTGCACACAAATGCCAAGGTACCCTTATAACCACCTCTGTGTGTGTGTGTGTGTGTGTGTGTGTGTGTGTGTGTCTGTCTGTCTGTCTGTATCTGTGTCTGTCTATGTATGATTATGTCTGTTTGTCTGTCTGCCTGTCTATTTGTCTGCATCTGTGTCTGTCTATCTATGTGTGTATGAGTCTGTTCGTATCGTTGATAGATCTGTTTGAGCAAGGGTCAGTCCAAATCAGATTAGTCCTGCAGATGCATGATCTAGACCGTCGAGCCTATTTGCAGGAGATGAAATCATCATATCATTAAAGGCACAGTAAGCCTCCCGTAAACCATCACAGATACTGTCAGGCTTTTACACACAGTACAAACACCCTTTCGTTTAAACACTCACCGCTTGAGAACATTCTAGGTGCCCTACGTAAAGAGCTAGCAATTTTGAACGAATTTATTTTCGTGGACCGTCGGATCAGCAAATCAGGCGCCTCGTTTTGGCGCTAGAACTAACTTTCAAAATCTATATAATAAATTGACAGCTTGTTACACAAACATTTTGAAATCATAAAAGAATTCTTTTTCATCAAGACAAGATCAGTACAATTCGAAGTTTTAAAAGTTTGAAAAAAGAAAAGCCCGGAAACGTGTCACGCAAACCGTCTTTCTCGTAGCAGACGACGGTTGTGCCTAGCGCCCGTTCCTCTGAACAGTCAAGCTGCCACCGCTCTAGTTCGTGTGAATCGCAGCCGTTTGTTGCGTTTAGATTCAGAGGTACACAATAACGTGCTATTGCAGATAAGCTTACAGTGAATCGCATTGAAATCACAAACTGACGACTACATTGTGAAAAATGGAAACTGGATCACACGGGTTCGTGATGGCTCAGGGGTAAGATAAACCACACAAAAATGAATTCTTTGAAAATTGCTCGCTCTTTACGAAGTGCATCTAGGATGTTCAAAAGCGGTGAGTGTGTAAATGAAAGGGTGTTTGTACTGTGTGAAAAAGCCTGACAGTATTTGTGATGGTTTACGGGAGGCTTACTGTGCCTTTAAGGCATTTGATTGATATGACAGACTCTCAGACGCCCACCTGCTGACACTCAACATTTGGAAATGAGAAACGAAGCTGTATTAAGGGTACCACCGGAAACATAAGAAAGAAAGAAGTGTGTGCATAATCGGAGAATAGCCCATTGTCATCCCGTTGAACTTTCACGGACCTGTTCTTATGGATTACTGACAGACCTGCATTTATCTTTTGTTTGCAGTATTAGACTATGTGTGTTCTTTTTTTCCCTCCACCCTTCTCTCCCCCCTCTCCATCTACCCCTCTCTCCCTCTCTCTCTCTCTCTCTCTTTCTCTCTCTCTCTCTCTCTTTCTTTCTCTCTCTCTCTTTCTCTCTGTCTCTCCCTCCCTCTCTCTTTCTCTCTCTCTTTCTCTCTCTCTCTTTCTCTCTCTCTCTTTCTCTCTCTCTCTCTCTCTCTCTCTCTATCTCTCTTTATCTCTCTCTCTCTCTCTCTCTCTCTCTCTCTCTCTCTCTCTCTCTCTCTCTCTCTATTCTGTCTGCCTACTTCTGTGAATTACAATTGTCATGTCCAAAGTTTTTGCTCTGCCTGATCCCAAAGCGCTTGACCTTGTTATGAGCAAAAAGACACCTCTAGTAAGCCTGTTCTTAACATACACTGCATGCAGCTGAAGCAGCGCACCAAAACCTGTTGACGCCGAATCTGACTGATGTGACGATTGATCTCGGGGCTAGGAAAGAAAAGACAGTGAAAATAGTGAATTAAGCCATTAATCAGATCGACATGGGGGCACCAGCTGGCCTGACACCTCCGGCAACCGACAGTTAATCAACATTCTTTTATTTATTTGGTGTTTAACGTCGTTTTCAACCACGAAGGTTATATCGCGACGGAGTTACTCAACAGTTGATGACGGTTCAATTTCATTTAAAGTCGGTTGAGGCCCAAAGCAAGATCCGTGCTGATTTGTTTACGTTGACGTTAAAGTTAGTAAACACAAGACATCACTTTTGAATTGATTTTCTGACTATAATGTTCGCAAAGAAGTTTGATTCGAATTGATGTCTCTGCACAGGTCTTGGATTTGAATCCCTGTGTGATTTCAGCTGAATTTCCAATATATTTGAGGGATCTTAGTTTGTTTGTTTGTTTGCTTAACGCCCAGCCGACCACGAAGGGCCATATCAGGGCGGTGCTGCTTTGACATATAACGTGCGCCACACACAAGGCAGAAGTCGCAGCACAGCCTTCATTTCTCACCCAGTCACATTATTCTGACACCAGACCAACCAGTCCTAGCACTAACCCCATAATGCCAGACGCCAGGCGGAGCAGCCACTAGATTGCCAATTTTAAAGTCTTAGGTATGACCCGGCCGGGGTTCGAAGCCACGACCTCCCGATCACGGGGCGGACGCCTTACCACTAGGCCAACCGTGCCGGTATTAGGGATCTTAGTTACGGAGAGGTTTTTGGATCTGATCAAAACAAGACAATTAACTTGTGTCTCGAAAGCGCAAAGGTGTCAGGTGTCACTTTGGCCATTAATTACAGTGAGGCCTGTTATGTAAGGCCACCCTTGGGAACAGCCAAACGTGTCCTTACATTGCAGGTGGTCTGACTTGAGAGAGATTCTTTGGTTGAAGAAACGGACGAAGGTAAAGCATCAAGTTGTCGTTAGCTGGGAAATGTCCTGTTATCGAAGGTACCTGACCCTGATGATAAAAGTGACCATTTTATAATTATGGCCATCGGATGAGGGGGGGCAGGGGATCAACAAACATACTGTTAAATATTAGTTTCTCAACTGAAGTCTCATTGTATAGTGCTGACTGTTTGTCCTATTATCAATTGAAATGATCCTAGCGTTAAGTGCTTATATGGGTACGGGTATTTGATATTGTCACAGCCTTAAAGGAGATTCTTCACAGAAAGATAAGCTAGATTTCCCTGCGGCCTTCTTGGAAAATCAGGTGCAACAGCAAAGTGATAACGGCTACGGCTGAGCAGACGGGCACCCACCGAGCTTACATTTTACCGCGGGGATCTCAATTCCAAAATGCGTCATATGAATTACTACCTCGCTCAGGGCCTGTCACTAATGTTCAATCCCTTTTCTTAGCTGGGAGCTCGAGATGGCCAGGTTTTAGCGAGTAAGACTGGGTTATGAAGAGCGTGTTTTAGTTTTAGGTTTAGAACTGCTCACAGCAAGTAAGGCAATGATTTGACGATAATAATGCGAGCTGCACTGCAGTTTGCAATCGTGTCGGTTGTTCTTTGGCGACTCTTGTAATGTGAACCAATCGCATTTCATTTTCGTCTGGCCAGCGCAAAATTGGTCCATGGACGCTCTTGCTTACTCGCAAAGGGGAAGCGGCGAGTTTCCTAGCTTCCCTTGCCTAAAAGAAACGTACAGTAGGCCAGTTCTCCTCAGCTCGTGTGTACAAGGACTGGTATCCACCATTGCCTCGGGCCAATACCGGCGACAAAGGCTGCAACGGCTACCGAACGCGTCTGGGCGATCTTGTAAATTAAACCGCTTGCTTCACCGCTTTTATCGTAAAGCCTACGAAAACCCGTGATGGACAGCTTCTTAGCCAAGCCGTGATTTATATGACGCTGGCGGTGTCTGTTCTCCTATTGCCTCGTCACTGCTTCGATCGTAAAGTAACGAAAACCGTTACCGAAGCCACGGTGCCATAACAGTTTTACGAGGCATCACTGTTTTTTATACCCTTTGCCACCTAAGACGATAATGAAAGACTGTCGCCCACACCATGTGTAGTGGTAGCCCACAGTGGGTCACCACACATGTTTTACCCAAGCCGTGTAAACGTTTACTGCAGCTTACTTCGCTGCGTTCTTTTCGGCCTGAAACGATTGCTGGACCTGGACCTGGACCTGGACCTGCAATGTTAGTTTGAAAGGGTTTTCTTACATACTTTAAGACTGTCGTAATGTTTGTGTAATACTTTCTTTTCTTCGAGAGGGACTAAAGTAGACTTACAGACTTCCAGGCCGTGCCGTGCTACATCTTTCTTTCATCCTCTCGACAGTCCTACATAATAACGATGTAGTGTTATGGTTGATGTGTGCTCGGTTTAGTAATCACATTGCAATTAGTTATTCCGCAATATCTGGTAACTTCATTATATTGGCGAACTGGCTGACATTTTATTTATTTAGTTTTTAGTCAAATTCGATACTCGTGTACAGTGTGTTCCAACTCAAATCTCGTTCTAAGTTTGGCACCTTTCCGCGTTTACATGACAGAGTACGTATTGTTTAATATCTGTTTAACTTCCTGTGCAGTCAAATAGAGACGACCACAGCCTTTTTCAGCCT
>NW_027127979.1:12500-13845 GCF_037325665.1 Littorina saxatilis
AATGGAATGGAAAAGACATATTAGGCCGGGTTGGTGTAACCTAATTTTCTCAGAGTTTCAGTCAGTTTTAAAGGTTCCACTGTAGGAGCTTGCCCTTTCTAATGTGATGCAGTCAGCAACATTTGTGTTCACCACGTTAAACCCAGGTTGCATTAATGGGGCAGTCACACGCTGCGATTTTCCTAAGATTGTGCCTGTCACACGGGCGACTGAGTCTTTGAAAAGAGCTACGACAATGGTACGACGCTGTCTTATGAGATTCCCTCGTAGCTTTGAGCGATAGAACTTGTTCTACCCCCGCGAGACTGTCGTAGGGCAATCGTAGCGCAAAGCCAATCAGAACGCGTCGTTGCGGCCTTCACCCCCGTGACTTGAACAAATGGCGGACAGTGGCGGACAGCGTCTCTTGGTCAATTCAAAACTTTTTGGAAGAACAGTTTCTTACTCAGATATAAAGGAGACGTTTTTGCAACTTTCTCGCAACGGGGGCCCGGGTAGCTCAGGTGGTAGAGCACTGGACTTGTGATCGAAAGGTCGCTGGTTCGAATCCGGGCCGGGACGGACACGGGTCAACTTTATGTGCAGACCCAGAGACGGTATCCATCTCCCACCCCCGTGTCACCACAATGGCACGTTAAAGATCTTGGTCATTCTACCATAAGTGCAGATGGCTGATACCACCTAAACACGCACACATCAAAAGCCGTGAGGGCGTAAAACTCGAATCGTATAAACCAATTCATGTCCAATATAGGCAATTAAGACCTGACGGACAATAAGCCCCTTACAATTTACTTTCTCGCAAAGGCATAATGATTTAAGGTGTTTTTCAGAAAGGTAGAGCGATGTTCGAACATTAGCGTCTGCTCTCGCGCAGCGCGTTTTCCGTGTTCACTGTGATATGTCACTTCCGCCCCGCTCGCGTGGAGTTATCGTTCGTCAATCGTTCACCGTGTGACGGGTCAATGGCCTACAATTTGATCTGTGATTGGCTCCCGTTCGGATCGCGGGAATAAATCTCACGATTGAATCGCCCTTGTGACGCCAACTTAACTTGCAACGATTGCATTTTACCAACATCATAAACATATACATGCACTTTTCGGTATGTAACCCAACTTACGACTGCGTAAACCCGACTGTGGTAAACATGCAGCAATAACAGGCCGATCGTGTGTGACAGATAACAATTTTCGCTAATTGTCCGAAGCTATACAAAGCGTTGATTGAAACAGAAGGGAAGGCAAGGGGTGGGTGATGTTGAACCGGGGAGAAGAGGACTGGCCTTCATGCGCTGAAAAGATAATTAGCAATGCGTGTAGCTATACAAGATACAAGATACAAG
>NW_027127980.1:0-2500 GCF_037325665.1 Littorina saxatilis
GAGAGAGAGAGAGAGAGAGAGAGAGAGAGAGAGAGAGAGAGAGAGAGAGAGAGAGAGAGATATTCTACTGCTTCGGTCGCAGTGGAATATCTTCGGAGGGAGGGGCAGAAAAATACGCACCCAACCACCACTCCCCCACCCCACCCCACCCCACCCCACCAGAAAAGGACAAAAAACAAAAAAATCTGCTTAGCACAGCTTGTCTGTCGTGTCTGGAAGATGTTTTTTTTTCTTCTCCATCCATCTCCCACTCGGTACCCCAACCTTCTTCAGTTTTTCCTTTCGCATGTTGTTTCTTCTTGACAAGCGGCAGCTGAGTGGAATCAGTCTTGTCGACTGCTGTCAAAAGCAATCGTGTGCTGATTCACTTGGCACCCCTTATCCTTCACACCATTATATAAACGCCAATTGACACAACGTGACCTTTTGTACGAGGTTCAGATCAGCGGTTTTTAATGGTGCTGAGTCGACAACGCAGTCATCAGAATGTAAACTGTTTAAATTATATTCAAAATGAATATTACTATCAATACATGCAACGACAGTATTTTGCATACACATTTTCTTCTCTCTCTTTGATATCAATTCCTTTCTGTCTGTGTATCATTTTCGGTTTTATGCTCTTGTTCCATGATCTCTCTGTACGTCTGAGGCTGTGTCTATCTCAGTTTGTTTTTTGTACCCCTCACCCCTCAACTTCGATTAAACCCCCCTCCCCCTCCCTCCCCCCCCCCCCCCGCCCTGTCCCCTGCTCTTATATTTTTAATCTCCCCTCACTACACCACTTGATTCTCTCTCCCTAGACCCCCACCCCCCACCCAACCACTTCCTTTTTACCCCCCCCCCCCCTCCCTTATGTTGTAAAATTCCCAACACATGGTTCGGCAATGTATGGTTGCAGTGGCTGACAGGAGCGAGAGCGAGAGATGAGGAACTAGAATGAATACCCGCTTCGCCGGGTACCAGGCTTCGCCGAAGAAGTAGAGCCGAATACCCCGGCTTCGCCGGGTACCCGGCCTCGCCGGGAAGAAGTAGAGGAATACCCGGTTTCGCCGGGATGAAAGCGTTGTGGACAGTGACCTTCTAAAAATAGTAACGGGAATATCCGGCTTCGCCGGGATGAAAGCGTTGTGGACAGTGACCTTCTAAAAATAGTAACGGGAATATGGATTGACGCCGCACGAAGGGAGATAAACGCAAAACACTGGAGAAGATGAGGAAGAGTTACTGGGAATGGATCTAGGAAGATGAACAGAAAAACTAAAATCGGTTCAACGCTGCGCGCTGAGAGCACGTGTTGAACATTCTCATCGACCAGGTTGTGTCCGGGGTGTACCTGAATATGCCCACCAAATTTGAAGCAGATCCATCGAGAACTTTGGCCGTGCATCGCGAACACACACACACAGACACAAGCCGTATATATATATAGATAAGTTGGAGAGCAAGTGATATAAATTTCTGGAGGCGTCACATTTTATTCATGAGAATTCCCTCACGGTGTCAAGAGCATGCGAGTTATTGCGCGACCCAGGCGTTAGCACGCTGATAGCATGACATTTACTCTCCCTCCCCTTTTATGGAAATAGCAAACTGGCGGGGGGGGGGGGGGGAGTTGTGTGAAGATGTGGGGAAGTGAGGGGCGGGCGGGGTGTGTGTGTGTGTGTGTATGTGCGTGTCTGCGTGTGTTTTACAAGCACACACCAATCCCTGTCAACCTCCCTTCCCAGTACGCACACAGACAGACAGACAGACAGACAGACCGACAGACAGACATACAAATAGACAGACAAAAAAACATATAGGGTGTTTTCTATTTGACAGGGCTTCATTTAAATCGAAATAAAAAGATACCTTTCCTCTTAAGAATTTTGTTTCTCGTCGCGATAGTTCGATGAACACCGCGATAAAACAGACAAAATGTATACACACTTTTAGCAAGACACTGTACCGACATACCTGTCAACCACTCATCAATGTTGCAACAGGATGTTACTAAAAATAAAAAATAAATCAATTCCTTCACTCTCAGCCTGACGGTCATTATCGGAAACAATTAGTTTGACGAGCATCTGGGTCTGACAGTTGGAATAATCTTGATCATAAATTGTCTACGGTTGCAGGGCCGGACCCAGGGGGGGGGTTCCAGGGGTTCCGGAACCCCACCCCTGGAAAAAGCATGTACCTTGCTTTGAGTGTTTTTTTGTTTTTGTTTTTTTTTTAAATAAATTTTGTGTGTGTCTCTAACAAATTTTATTCAATGTGAAATCCGATGAGAAAAAGGTAGCCCCCCCCCCCCCCACAATGCTGCTCTTAACCCTCAAAACAAGGCCCAGAATGCACCAGATTGCACAGATTTTAACCGTTTTTCAAAAATTTTCCGGGGGAGCATGCCCCTGGACCCCCCTAGTTCGTCGCCACTTCGCTGATTTGCCCCCCCAAAAAAGGAGGAACCCCCCCCTTACAACTCATTTGGTCCGGCCCTGGGTTATCGTGGTCC
>NW_027127980.1:7500-12190 GCF_037325665.1 Littorina saxatilis
CTATTTCTCCTTTTGCTCAACCCCTGTGTCTTTCACTTCAGACATCCCCCCCCCCCCCCCCAATAACAACAACAACAAAAGAAAATTTCAAGAAGTATATCCGTTATAGTATGTTACTTGCACGCCTTCACGGCTCCTGTTCGATTCACCCCCCACCCTCCCCCGCACACCTAACTTAAATATAACAATAATGAGAACAAAATAACAAAACCATTGTCACCCTCTCCCTCACATTCATCCCCTCCAACAATATGTTTTCATTTTCCCCCCGTACTTAAACCTCCCCGTCTCTAGATCTCGTGTCGTCTGCTGCCCATAAGCCCAATGCTTCGACATGCCAGGTATGTGTGGTAGTGACGAGGGGAAGTGCATGGGAAATACCTGGGAAGAGGACACTATGAAGCATTTTCAGTGGGACACACACACACACACACACAGCCTCACACACAGCCACACACACACACACCGACCGGGGTACATGTCCCTCCCTTTGTGTAGGTGAGTCTACAAGTGTGTCACATACATGTACAAATCCTGCCTCAGCCGAAGCACAATATCACACTTGGAAGGTCACAATAAGATTGTAGAACCAACCGTATCCCGGCAAACAAAATACGTAAGATAAGAGGGAAGATAGATAGCAAGAAAAAAGTTACGTATCAGAGCAAAATACGAATAATACGAGGGAAGATAGGTAGCACGAAAACAGTTGTGCGTGCTACATGATATGCAGGGAAATAAAACCACATCACACGGGGCAGCCAAGCAAAACTTGAACGCGAACAAGATTCAGTATCAAGATCCGATCAGGCAAGACAGGGACAACAAGAGAAAACACGATTAAGGCAGCGACAAGAAACACGAAGATAAGACAAGATAACACTAGACAAGGGGAACAGATGCCAGGAAATACAACACTGGACAAAAAAGAAAAGACAAGAACCAGCGAAAACCAAGTGAAACTAGAGATAATATATGGTCGAGAAAGCGAGAATAGCCAGATACGAGACATGATGAGACGCGCTAAGACAAAAACATGACGGAATATTTGAGGAGATAACGAGAGAAGTGGAACATACAAAGCACGACCAAAAGCAACACTTCAGCTGCACCTTAGACGACCAGACAAGACAAAATAAAACAAGACAAGACAAGACATAAAACAATGCCCAGAGAAGACAAAACAAACAAAAAACAAAATAAAAAAGACATAAATGAACACCAAGACAAGACAGTACAAAACAATGTGGGCAAAAGGAAGACAAGACTTTGTGCAGAATTATACATACAAGAAGAAGAACAAGACAAAACAAAATAGCTCAGATGAGAACAGAACAGAACACAACACAAGGAAACAAGACAAAATAGAACAATACAAGACAAAGCAAGACACAATAAGACGGAACAATACAAAACCAGACCAGACCAGACACACAAAAACACCCTCTCAATTCAACCAAAAAGACCAAGTAGGCAAACAAACACAAAGCAACCAACAAACAAAACCAACAAACTATTAACACAAAACAAACGCTCAAACACTGCCCTCACCTTGCCATATCTCTGTGCGAAGGAGCCAGTAAGGAGGGAGTGAAAGATGATGATGGTTTCGTCCAGATCCCAGACGAAGACTCGCTCCAAGTCGGACTCGGGACCGGGGGAGGGCTGCGGCCGTTTGCTGGTCCGGTTCCTTGACCCCCGTCCTGAAACAGTCGGCCCCGGGTCTGCGAGACTGTATTATACACCGTAGTCATTGCTGCCACAACATTTAGAGTGGGGGGTGGGGTGAAAGGGGAGGGAGAAAGAATACGACTTCCACAAGTTCAAATGATAAACAGTGGGTCGCCGGGTAAGCTAGACTACACACTGTGTATTGGTATTGGTCATCATAAATATTACAATCACCATCATCGTAATCGTCATCGTCATCATCATCGTCATCGTCATCATCATCATAGTCGTCACCGTCATCATCACCACCATCATCATCACCATCACAATCATCACCATCACCATCATCATCCTCACCATCACCATCGTCATCGTCATCACCATCAATGACTAAAGTAGACGGAACACTCACTTGCAGGGTTGCCATTTTCTTTTAAGGGTGGTGAAGGGCTTGCCATGCCACTGTAATTTGGTTCTGAAACAGGAACGATCATAACCAGTAATTGATGAGTTTAAATAGTCCGCGCATGCATATATAGATCTATATACATGTGCAAATTGGGTACGGGTCCGAATTTCACCTTCGTACAGTACAAAGGGCCACAATATTACATCTTAGTCAAATATCTTTCTAACAAATGTGCAAACTGTCGTTCGTCCTTACCCGGCTTAGAAGTAACCCCCCCCCCCCCCCCCCCCCCTCCCAACTTCCCCTTCATTTCAAAAACCCTTCATACAACTCAGCACTATTCAAAACAATGGCGTGCAAATGAGTGCATCCAATCTTCCATTCTCTTTGGTTTTAAAACAGTGTCATTCAAATGATTGCACACAGTTTGTCATTCTCCATTCGCCTCAAACAAAGGGATTCCGCCACCAGTAGTCAGTCGAATATATTTGTCTCAAAGAATCTCGTTCAGTTCCTACAGCTAAGATTCATATCATGGCAACAGGAAGACCACTGTGTTGGGTGGAAGTAGCAGGCCAACAAGGGTGGAGGAAAAGGTGGGTGGGGGAGAGAGAGGGGGGGGGGGGGGTGGGGGTGGAGAGGAATTGGGGGTTGAGGGAGGGGCAAAGGAGATAATTACAGAGTAGCAGTGGCAGCCAGCACTAGTAAATCATGAAGTGACTGCGGGCTCAATGCAGGTCTCGGCAATATGCTTGACAAGCAGATCTGTTGAGACTGTTTTTTTTGGTTTCTTCAGCTTTAAGTTCGTTGACTGGTAGAGAGCAGGACATATTCCATTATTTTTTCCTCACAGAGACACAACAACATAAAAGTAAAGAAAAAAAAAGAAAAAAAAAGAGAAAACAACAACAGAAGTTGGTAGAAAAATAATGTTATCGTGAAAACCGTTTATGCAAATGAATTCATTGGGTGATGAATTTCGTCTTGTGTTGAAATGTCTAAAAATTCAGTGCGGATCAATTCAACTATATTCCATAAAAGAGATCTGTCTGTTCAATCTGTAAATTCACTTTGTGAATTTGATGTCTGGAGATCGACAAACCCGAAAAATTCAAATTAGCATTATTCATAAAACATGGCATTGTTGAAAAATGTTTTGAAGTGTTGGAACTCAAAATTGAGGTCAAATATAAGCTAGTGAAAGCTGGCATCTTATTGTTTTTACAATAGCAGTTGTCTTTCATGCCCCAAAGGGGTTAAAGAATTAATAAAACTTCGATCTTGGAGAACTGTCAACTGTGTTTGTTTGTTTGTTTGCTTAACGCCCAGTCCACCACGAAGGGTGATATCAGGGCGGTGCTGCTTTTGACATTTAACGTGCGCCACACACAAGACAGAAGTCGCAGCACAGGCTTCATGTCTCACCCAGTCACATTATTCTGACACCGGACCAACCAGTCCTAGCACTAACCCCATAATGCCAGACGCCAGGCGGAGCAGCCACTAGATTGCCAATTTTAAAGTCTTAGGTATGACCCGGCCGGGGTTCGAACCCACGACCTCCCGATCACTGGGCGGACGCCTTACTGTCAACTGTGGAAAATATAAGTTTACCAACAGTGTAAATCGGTGCTATTAAATCAGCACAAGAAAAGCAATGCCCTTTTATAGGCACCATGCTTTTCGTGTACGCGACCATGCTTGCCATCACAGGTGTGTTCAGGATTATACATGTGATAAGACCATCTTCCATGTGCACTTGGACACATACAACAAATCAAATCTGCTTCATGTGCAGAATAAAATTTTCGATGTTGGATTTATTTTACCAACGGAATTTGTTCATTTGGATATTAAAAATCTGGAAATTGGTACTTAATGTGCAAAAATAATATGTTTTATTGTTGAATTAATATCAAAAATTGACTCCAGTATCACCAAGGAAATTTCTTCATGATAATATTCCAATCGTGCACATGTAGCTTTCTGGTATATAATCAGGTCGAAGAATGGTGCACATGAGACGAGACGATTGGTTGGTTGTCCCTTCAACCTATTAAGCTATTCGGAGGCCAAAAAACAAGAAAGGTAGGTTGTTGGAACGTTTGTTGACAAAACAATACATTCACAATAACAAATGTTGTCAATAACAAACGTTCCAACAACCTACCTTTCTTGTTTGTTTTTCTTCTGAATTTTGGAACGTTGGCAGTCTCTTTGTTTTTGGATTCATTCGGGGGCCAATTTAATGATGTTTCCTTTCTCGGTTTACATGGTGGTCTCTGTGTTTGAAACTGTTTTAGGTCTATCACAGAAAAATGAAGAATTTAAACCAGATGGAATGTACCTCAAGAGTGGAATTCTCTCAGCCACTGCGCCATAGCCTGTCAGTGGGATATGGGGAGGGCCAGGATTTATGGAGGTAGGGGTCAGGGGGCGTTCCCGTCCACGGGGTACTAACAATGGAGGCACGGCGCTAGGCCATGACAACCTATCCCACACTCTCTTAAAATGCACGAAAGAAGGGAAGAGAGAAGAAGAAGAACAAAATCAGATTTTGTTGTTGCTTCTCTGTGTGTGTGTGTGTGTGTGTGTGTGTGTGTGTGTGTG
>NW_027127981.1:0-6000 GCF_037325665.1 Littorina saxatilis
GGCCACCTGCAATGTAGGGACACTTTCGGCTAAGTCTCCTTTCATCACAGGTAACCCCCAGTGGAATCCCCCTCATAAGACCGACCAATTTAAGACTCCCTCCCTCCCCCCCTCCCCTTTTAAGACATGGCTCGGATTTCTGTTCATAGCCTCCGTACAAGCCTCTGCTTTTCAAGACTCCCTCCTTTTCAAGATTTGTTTCTCTTATTTTTTGAGGTCTTCAAATGGGGGTTTCACTGAAACACTGCAATTGTAAACGTGACTCGTTTTAAAATGAAACATACAGCACACGACAAAACGAGAGTGTGAACGTTGCCTATACAATATACTTGTTTTCCGCGCAGCGCGTGCGATTCTTCGCTCCTCGCCCACCCCCCCCCCCCCCCCCCCCTCCCTCTTTCACCCCGAGTCAAAGGTCACCCGAGGCCAGTCCATGCCATCTTGTTCGCGCTTTGAACTCAGGCTCTCCTCAGGGGTTGGTCAGTCTGTGTACAGTATATATATATATATATATGTCTGCAGCGAAATAATACGCTAGGTCTGCGGGTAAAGAATATTGTACTTATCTCGGTCAGATTCCGTACAGTATATATATATATATATATGTCTGTCTACAGCAAAATAATATGCTAGGTCTGCGGGTAAAGATTAATGTACTTCAGTATCTCGGTCAGATTCTGTACAGTATATATATATATATATATGTCTGTCTACAGCAAAATAATACGCTAGGTCTGCGGGTAAAGAATAATGTACTTATCTCGGTCAGATTCTGTACAGTATATATATATATACATGTATATGTCTGTCTACAGCAAAATAATACGCTAGGTCTGCGGGTAAAGAATATTGTACTTATCTCGGTCAGATTCTGTACAGTGTATATATATATATGTCTGTCTACAACAAAATAATACGCTAGGTCTGCGGGTAAAGAATAATGTACTTATCTCGGTCAGATTCTGTACAGTTTATATATATATATGTCTGTCTACAGCGAAATAATACGCTAGGTCTGCGGGTAAAGAATATTGTACTTATCTCGGTCAGATTCTGTACAGTATATATATATATATATGTCTGTCTACAGCAAAATAATACGCTAGGTCTGCGGGTAAAGAATAATGTACTTATCTCGGTCAGATTCTGTACAGTTTATACATATATATATGTCTGTCTACAGCAAAATAATACGCTAGGTCTGCGGGTAAAGAATAATGTACTTAGCTTGGTCAGATTCTGTACAGTATATATATATATGTCTGTCTACAGCGAAATAATACGCTAGGTTTGCGGGTAAAGAATAATGTACTTATCTCGGTCAGATTCTGTACAGTATGCATGTCTACAGCGAAATAATACGCTAGGTCTATGAGTAAAGAATACTGTACTTTTTAGCTCGGTCAGTGTCTGTACAGTATATAAGCTATACATGTCTACTGCTCAATAATACGCTAGGTCTGCGGGTAAAAAATACTGTACTTAGGTCGGTCGGTTTCTGTACACTACCCATATACACGTTTACAGCGAAATAATACGCTACGTCTACGGGTAAAGAATACTGTACTTACGTCGGTCAGTTTCTGTACAGTATACATGTCTACTGCTATATAATACGCTACGTCTGCCGGTAAAGTATACTGAACTTAACTGGTAGGATGCGAACCTGTTAGTTTTTACCAACACACGCGGCATTCTTTTGGATATACAATGTCATTTTTCTTGTTTGTCTGTATGTGCGTGTGTGCTATTTTTGTTGGGGTGGGGGGAGGAGGTGGAACAGGTGGGGGAGAAGCTCAAGAATATCTCTCTCTCTCTCTCTCTCTCTCTCTCTCTCTCTCTCTCTCTCTCTCTCTCTCTCTCTCTCTCTCTCTCTCTCTCTCTCTCTCTCTCTCTCTTTGCCATGTGTTTGTTTGTTTGTTTATTTGTTGCTTAACGTCCAGCCGACTACGCAGAGCCATATCAGGACGAGGAAGGGGGGGATGAAGGGGGCCACTTGTCAAGCGATTCCTGTTTACAAATGCACTAACCCATTACTTGTGTCCCAGCAGGCTTTAGTAAAACTAAATTAATACCTACTGGAAGATTACCAGTTTCCAGTATGTTAAAATAGGCTTAACCTATCTACTGCTGGACTTACATCAGAACACTAACAGATTAAACTATACATGAATCGCGAGACAAGCGGCAAGAGAAGAGATTTTTGGAAAAAATACAGGTGAATGAGCAAGAAGGCAGAAAAAAGAAAAGAATTCATGAAGAAAAAGAGAGCATGACAGGAAAGAGGAACCAAAAGTCTACCTAACAGCAAACTAGAAAGCTCCTGCGGTTCCAAAAACAGGAGGGGCCTTTAATTTCATAACCGCAGTGCCCCACTGCGGGATTTGTCATGTGTGTGTGTGTGTGTGTGTGCGTGTGTCTGTGTCTGTGTCTGTGTGTCTGTCTGTCTGTCTGTCTGCCTGTGTGTATATCTCTGTGTGTGTCTGTGGGGTATGTGTGGTGACAGTGATAATAAACGTTATTTTCAGTCTCAACATGCCAGTTATATCTTCTAATTCCCAATTTTCAAATAACTTGTATCTATAAACTAAACATCTCTAGTACATGTACTGTAGGTGCATAATTTTGTTTAAAAAAACACACCACAGAGTCTATAAGACTACTGGATCTGGATCTGGATCTTTTACGTTGCAGGAACCACTGTTGGTCATCTTCGCAACGGATGCAGGAGAGCGCATAATAATGATTTAGAATACAATAAAAAGTCTTGACTTTGGTGGGACAAGTCATATATATATATATATACTACTTTATTTCCCATCAAGTGGCAACAAAAAATTCAAAGGATTTAACGACAACAACAAATCAGCAGCTCCAAAGAGTAAACAAAGCATTACCTGCAGCAAAACATAAGCAACACAAGGCTTGCAATATGTCAGACAGGAAGATCAGAATAGATATTCCATTGAAAAAAACTGGGAAAAATGTAAAATCTCAAGAAAAAAGTGTTTGATAAATGTTTAGAGCCACTAACTTGTGAAAAGAATGTCCCTTGAGGCCAGGTGAAATCCCTGTACAGCCTTAATGGATGTATATGGTTTTACGTGAATTAAGTCAAATAACTGCTGTGCGTGGACTGCATTAGTTAGCAATTGTCAAAACTGGTATTTACTAAAATGAACTTTTAAAAATTTATTTTTTAAACATTAATCATAAAAAGTATGAAACCTTGCATCCACACAGACTGATAAGGCCCCCAAAAAAAAATGCTTTGGTTACGGTTTCCCGACCGACCCTAACTTTTTGGGCCGACCCTAAACTTTTTTTTGGTCCTAAAGCTAAAAATAAAATGAACCAAACACATACATACACAAAAAAAGCCCACACACACACACAACAACCCACCGAAAACGACAACACCACGGCACAGAGAAAACATCGATCGCCGGCGAGCAGACAACAACAAGCCCGACAAGGGACACCACTCCGCCTTTTACAACTCCCATATCCAAGGGAAGTCAGTCTCGTGCGTGCGTTCGTTCGTTGCGCGAACGTAAAAAAAAATGTCGTCTGCATTTGCAATCGTATTCGGAAAGTGCGTTCATATCGAACAAACACGACTGATAAGTCGGTACTCGAAGAGTGCAACCTTGGTGGACATTTTTCATGATTTTCATCCAACTTTGGACGGCAAACTGTTCGGGATAAAATGTGTTGGGTCGACGAAAATAAGTGCCGAGCCCGAAGACTCTTTCGAACTGGACTTTGGCATGACTCTCGAAAACTTGGAAAGTTTCCACATCAAATCACTTCACTTCAAGTGTGTTCGTTTGACTCCTGATGGCAGTGAAGCGGACGAATACACCAATATGAAAATACCTCGAATATCCTGCATACACAAATATTTTTATCATTTCAAGAGGGACCAACCAAAAAACAAAACAAAAAAAAACAAAAAAGTTTAATCGACCTACCTACCCTATTTTTGTTGGCCATAAAACCGTAACCAAAGCATTTTTTTTGTTGGCCTAAATCTGTCACAGCAAGCGGAAAACAAGGCATGGCCTGTTATAGTGTGGAGTAGTCACAATTTATTTTCGAGAAAAGTTCCATCAGACAAAAAACAATAACCATGGAATCGGAATGGTAGGTCTTATCAGTTGCTGATTTTGTTTGCCCATGTATTTATTTCTATTTTTAATCATGTAACACTAAGATGAAACAGGACATTTCTGGTTGCATATACTGCTGTTACTGACAATGTGCAAACTCCATTGAACTGTCGCATCTTGTTGCTGAATGGTAACAGATTTTTCTGCATTGTTATCAGTTATGAACAGACATTCTGAACATAGATTCCAGTGGCAAAGCAAAACAACATCAAAACATGGCTGCTCATACAGATATGAATTTTACAACTGTATGTACACTTTGCTTGAGTGACACGTGTTTCAGTCACAAAGAAAGCATGTTTGCTTGTCATCACGAGTATAAATTCGGATAAATAGTACATGCCAGACAGCACAAAAGAGCACTAACATTAGCACTTACAGGAAGAAAGTGATACATGTAGTGATAGATAACATGAGAGCATATATCAAACCAATTTGATGAAGGCAATTAGAAATAACACACAGGCGTGCGTGAGAGAGTGCATGTGTGTGTGTGCATGCGTGTGAGAGTGTGTGTGTGCATGTGTGCGTGTGTGTGTGTGTGCGTGTGTCTGTGTGTGTGTGTGTCCGTGTCTGTGTGTGTGTGTGTGAGCATGCACACATGTGTGAGAGGGATATCGGTGTGCATATGTGTGTGCATGCATTATTTTATATATCAGTGCATGTTTGCGAATGAGTTTGTGCAAATATCCCAAGGTGTATGTCTGTCAACAGGTATAATAATACACAACTCTGCCTCAGTTGTTACTGCTGACCAAACATTAAATCTAATATACCTCAAAACCTGCTTTACCCTCCCTCCCCAATGCTCTTCTTGCTTAAAAAATAAAGATAACAGTTCTCAACTTCACTAATTGAATTAACTTTGAATAACACATACACCGAAAACATTTGTAAACCAAAGAACTGTATTCTAAACATGACGAAAAGTCTAAACTTCACCTTTATCATTATTTTAGCGAACACATACACCTAATAACACTTGCTTAACGCAAAGAGCAGTTAACATGTAACGAAGAGCGTATGTGAAAACATAACAAAGAGTATTATCGCAGCAGCGGATAATCCCGATAGGCTAAAAAAAAATCTCGAACAACGTGTTCGGAAATTCATGTTCACAATTCCCACAAACAACGCAATCTAACACACAACGCTATCCAAAATAATGTTCTCTCTAATTTTTCCTGTATGAAATTGACAGCGCACTTTCAAGGAGCACAGCCAGACCACCTTACAATAAAACACATAATGACAACTCTACCTGCACTTTTCATAACCAAAAAAAATGTAAAAGAAAAAGGGACAGGCCGAACGCAACAGTGAACACACACACACACACACACAAAAAGAGAGAGGGCGAAGTTAAAAAAAGAAAAAAAGAAAAAAAAAGAAGAGCATAACAATGTGTTATGCAGGGGCCCCGGTGTCAAGAGGGTGTAGGAGAATGTAGGCCAGCGTAAAATGGTGTCAGTCTGTCTGTGGGTTGTTCTGACCTGCGCCTAGTGAAGTGGTGGTGTTGGGCAACACTCTGTGCCGCCTGCCTGCCTGCCTGCCTGCCTGCTTGCCTCATCACGCTCAAAGCCCACTGCTCTAGGCTGCTGCCTGCACTGTTTGCACTGAGTTCGTTCTCTCTCTCTCTCTCTCTCTCTCTCTCTCTCTCTCTCTCTCTCTCTCTCTCTCTCTCTCTCTCTCCTCTCCTCTCCTCTCCTCTCCTCTCCTCTCCTCTCCTCTCCTCTCCTCTCCTCTCCCCTCCCCTCCCCTCCCCTCCCCTCTCTCTCTCTCTCTCTCTTTTTCTCCCTCTCTATATTTTTTCTCTCTCCCTCTCTCT
>NW_027127982.1:10000-30000 GCF_037325665.1 Littorina saxatilis
TACATTACTTTTTAATTCAACAAAAATCTAACTAAGGACAATGGTGATAAACCTTCTGCAGCGCAAGTTCTTGTTGAAATACAATTGTCAATGGAATATGCGATTTAGTTTTCTTAACTTTGCTAATGCACATTTTTTTTATACATCTGTAATAGACAATAAAAAAGCCCGACCTGTTTGACTGTTCAACATTTTTGCAATATAAGTCCAAAACCTTCTAACTTGGGGACATTCATAGAAAAAAGTGTTCCATAACATCCAAAATATGTGGGCACTCGTTGTTTGACTTACTTTCATTGTATGTAATAACATATTAGTAGGATATAAATTGTAACACATTTTCCATTCTAAAACACGCAGGCGCACTTCTTTTGTCACGTGTCGTGGCAACAACCATGTCTGTTCGACACATTTTTTTTTTGTTCTTTTCCAAAAGTCGATTGCATGAGGCTTTTCAATGCTATAGTTCCGTTTTGTCTTTAAATATAACTTAATTAGCTTTTAAACACATTCAATTCATCATCAATCATATCTACATTAACTATATGTGCTGGGTTATCTACAATCCAATCTTTCCATTGTTTTGGAATTGCATTCATCACAGCGTTGTACTCAAAAAAGGTTATTGCAGGGTTTTGCTGCAACATTCAACATTCAACAAATTCAACCTTTCTGGCGCCATTTTACAAAATCCAACACTCTACATTTAAACTGAATCAGTATGTTATTAAATAACAGTTGATTACCAACATCATTTCTGTCAACTTCCTCTAAACCTACTTTATTCCTATTATCAAGATATGTCAAAAATACCTCTTTCCAAACATCTTTTTGAACGTTTTCAATTCCTTGTAATCCTTTTGTGTACAATCAATTTTTGCCAAATGATTAAAATCTGTTAATTGTTGAATGTGCCATTTTGGGATTGCACTCCAACTTTCTCGACCTGCTTCGTGCAGCCGTCCAATCCGATTTAAATAACACACTTTCTATTTGTCAAACATATTGACCATTTTCGATCCACCATGCTCATATTCAGACTCCATAATTTTCCTTTTTATCTTTTCAAAAGCTTTTTTATTACTATATTTTTTTGCCATACAAATTTATATAATTTCGTGTTTAGCTGTGTGAGAACTTGCTTTGGAAGACCAACAGACTGCATAATATACACAAATGGGGAAGCCATAAACGTTTTAATAACTGTTATCTTTCCTTGTATACTGATATCTCTTTTACTCCACTGTTTAATCATGGCATCAAGTCTCTCCATTTTAAATGTCCAGTTTTCCTTAATGTCTTTGGCCATTATATATCTACTAAATTTAATCCCTAAAATTGTAATCTCCTTAACAACGTCGAAAGGCAGATTAGGTTCTGTTGGTTCTCTCCCCATTCTCAAAGCTTTCGTTTTTATCTAAGTTTAGTTGTAACCCTGAGACTTTGCTAAATTGGTTCAATATATTCATTGCCCTGTTAACATCATCTCGGTTTTTTAAAAACAAGGTTGTATCATCTGCCATTTGTTTTATTTTTATTATCGTACCATCCTGATTAATAATGTTCGGTGTAATTATCCCAACTATAGGGCTGTTTCTTATTCTAATTGCCAACAATGCTACCGCCAAAACGAAAGCCAACGGCAAAAACGGGCAACCTTGTCGAATTCCACCAAATACGTTAAAACTCTCCGATAACACACCTCCATGGTTTATACAGCTTGTAGTACCTTTTATTAAAATCTCTACCCACTTTTTAAAACTAGATCCAAATCCAAATCTGTCAAAAGCATTAAGAAGTAGCGACCTTAATATACTGTCAACAGCTTTCTTTTAATCCAGGGCAAGCAGATAACCCGCTTTTCCACTAACATTAAAGTAATTAACCACATCATCAATCGTTCTAATTACTGTTGTTATATTTCTGTCTTTCAGGTAACCAACCTGATCTACACTGATTAATTAATTAATTACTAAATTGGTCTCCAATTACTTAATCGTTCTCTATCCAAATATTGTCCTTTATGCAATAATATTATCACCCCTTGATTTTGTGTATATGATAACTCTTCTCTTTCAAATTATTCATTAAATGAATCAACAAGCAATCTGCTTATCTTGCTCTAAAATACTTTCATAAAATCAATAAAAATTCCATCAACCCCAGGGGCCGAACCATTTTTCATGCTACACATGGCTGATTCTGCGGGAGTTACTAACCCCTCACATACACATGACTGTTCTTCACTAAGGCATGGAACAAATTCTTGCGACAAAAAAGCCAAACTATCTTTCACAGTATTTTCAGAATCAGTTTTCAGACTATACAAACATGTATCATATTGTTTTTGCTCTTGTAAAATCAATTTCTGGTCGGTTATTGTATCACCCGCTACAGTGCTGAGGCGTGACATAATGTTTTTCTTCTTGTTTTAATTTTAATAATTATGTTTGCAACCCATTATTTTCAATCTCATTAATCAATAATCTTTCCAGTTCTCTAAGGCGGGTTTGTAACCTGATTTCTTCATTGTTCCTATTACACGACTGATATTTACCAAATTCAGTACAGAAATGTCTTATCTGTATTTTTGCCAATTCCCATCTGTTTATTGCTGAGGCATCATTCTCGGCTTCTTCAACTAAAACATCCAGACGTGAATTCATTTGTTCCAGAAAATGTTGATTTTTCAAATAAATGTTGTTGAACTGCCAGTAACCTGGACCTCTAATAAACTCCTTGTCATTAATTGTCAGCTTTGTGATCTGAACTTGGGACACAAAAATGATTTGCTGATACACACGATAACAACACTCCTCTAGATACAAAGCATAATAATAAAATAATCAAGGCGCCTGGCAACAATGGGGTTAAATCTGTTCCAGGTGTAATCTTTTTCATCATCATGAAAGTATCTCCAAATGTCAGTTAAGGTATTGGTTAAATCTGTAAAAAATTCAATTTCTCTGTTACTATGAGGCCGGCCAGAAACAATATTAAGTTCATTGCTGACCACACAGTTAAAATCACCACATAAAATAAACTGGTCGATTTCAAATTCATCCACACTATTTCTAATAGAACGGAAAAAATGCCTTTTTCTTATTTGATTCATTGGGAGCTACATACTTTGTTTGTCGTCTGCTACAAATCTAGTCTAGTCTTGTTGGTTGACACGTACCTTCATCAACCGGAATAAATTATCAATCCGCTGTCATTTCGCCACTGAACCTTGTTTCTTTTCTCCACTGTTTGGATAAACATTGAAACGGAAACCCAAAAGAGGGTTTCAGCTGTTTCAACACACGGCTTTTAGCTACTACTTTCGAGTGACTTGTTCCTCAGTCTAAAATGACACCGAAGCGAAACAATCGTCGCGCATACTGTCACAAAAAGACGTCATGACACGCAAAACGAAAGAGACTTTGACATCATTTGTTTTTAGTTCGGTGGACTACGGCCGTCGCAAAAATGGCTGGTCCGTGGGTCAAACTTGATAAGGCCGCGTGAGTACCCAAAACCATCCTGAACTCAGGTAAAATGAGTTACTTCCCTTCGGGTCTCATTTGTCCCTGACAGGATGCCTTTGTTTTCCTTCTCTGGAGAGGAAATCGATTTATTACATATTTAGAGCTTTTCGTAATGTTATATATATATAAGCAGATTCGCGATCGTCGATAATGATTGTTCATGGTGTTGTGTAATTGTTAAATTACAAAGGAATTGATATGTAAGACAGTTTCAAGCGAGTTATCTTTCGCGGGTGTATTTACTGTGCAAACAACTCTAAATATGGAAAAAAAAGTGTCACGTGATAATCAACTTTGGCTGCGAAGCAGACGACACCTTTTCCGTAACCAGTTGGGAGTGACGCAACAATATCACGGTCTTCTTCCCACAGCAGTCTCAACATTTTTACTTGTTTTCACCTAAGAACGATGTCTTTATCATAACTGTGAAAAACAGAACGGAGATCACTGTCGAAGTCGGCCAATCTGCAATCACTTTCGTCTCAGTTCGTCTATTCTCAGAAACATTAGCGAAAAACATGGGAGATAACTCTGTATTCTTGTTTTGATAGATTCCGCGCAGTAATTATGCACCCTGTCAGAGAGATATGCCGGCGATACAGCATGGACCGATGATGATCAGAATGTACCCAAAACGTCTTTGTTCTCTGTTGGCATTGCAGCTGTGAAATAATGTCTTGTCTCAGTCGTGTAGGTACAGAATTTGCTTCTGCAATCGCTGTGTTCGTGTTGGGCTTCGTGCGACAAATCAGCAAATGTATCGTGTGGAAGACATTTCTTTACAAAACACCCAACCCAACTGCGTTTGCAGTTTGCTGAAGAAATTACATGTATGTGGTTAATTTCATCCGTTTAATGCTTATCGAAACGAGCAATAAGGCTTAAGAATAAAAGATTCCATGTGTGACAGGGCAACCAGTCACCAATTATAGAGTAAAGTTGTTGTCATTGTCCATTCTAGTGTTTGTAGTTCATGTTGCCGATCGCTTTATGTTTTGTGTAATGCCATTATCTGTTCTAAGTTAAATTTTGAGATGCACATGTCCAGTCACCGGTAGATCCTAAGCGCGCTTAGCCGTCTGTGTCCATGTTCTGACCAGTCTTTGATCCTTTGAACTTAAGCCGCTCTCCTAGGGAGAGACGGGTAGCCGGGGAGCCTGCAGGTGTTGTTACGTCATATGGCGGCCTGTCTGTCTCTGTATTCCTCGGCTAGCGGGATGTAGCAGTGGTTTTCAAGTAGGTGTTAATTCCTTTGAATTTGATCCGGGTAGATGATAGACGATGCCAGCTGGGCTCGAATGTTTTAGTCTTTTACCCCGCCCCCCCTCCCCCTTTCGTGTTACTCCCCCTTCCTCTTGTCTTATTTTAACCAATGAAACACGGAACCTGCTTAGAGTGTCGAGGTTACGGGTGGTTACTAAGATGTTGATTGGATGTTTGTGACTCTAGCTAAAGTTTGATTATGTATACATGTACATGCTAGGGTGTGAGAGAGAACTTTGAGACACGAGAGACAGTGGACGTATTTGTTAGTGTGCTCCACTAACTGACAAGATCTGATGTAGTCAACTGTATATCGTGGCTTGTAGCCACCGGCTTCGGTCGGGTCGGCGGAAAGGAGGAGAGAAGATGCTGAACACAGGATTAAAGTTTGCCATGCCAGTATTCTGCTGTTGTCACAATGTCATCTGTTGTGTCCGTGAGTGAAAGTCCAATGAGTCCGTTACACAATCAAGAAAGCAAAAGATCAGTTTTCCCGAACCTTCTACACATGCATTCCTTGACGATCTGTACACAGATGAGGTCGCAGTTTGTAGGTTGAATCTATGAATCGGCACGACCCAAGATAGATCTGTATCTGTGGTACGACCTTCTAGATTATCAAGAGCAGGTTCATGGTCGGAATAAAGAGGTAAAATTGGTAACATTGTACAGACATTCCTTCCACACGATAGATTCGCTGATTTGTCTCACGAAGCCGTCATCAACACAAAAACAGCGATTGCAGAAACAAACTATGTATCTATTTATATACACGACTGAGGTATTTCGTGTGAATGAATATGATGTCTTTCCCGGAACTGGAAAGAACTAGCCTCCAACGTACTGATTCTGTTTTGGTGCATCGGACATTCTGAGAATTATATGCATATTTTGTTTTTGTAAAAATCGTGATTAAGCCACGTGTATATGTTGTAAAGTTTGCAAAAAACAAGCTCATACTTTTGTTTTATCACGTGTTACTTTTTATCCTATGCAGTACACATTAACACCAATGTTGGGCTATTTCGTGCGTGGTGCTCAAATGTGTTGCTTGCCAAGACTGACACACATTATAGTTCTACAATTTCTAGGCTTATACATTGATTATTCTGTCCATAGTGAATTTCCAATGCTTTGTTTCCACATCCCATGACAAATCCTTACTTTGGTCACACCTCCGATTCATCCATGGTATCGCGTGGTATTTTGTCTCGAAGGAATGAATGAATATAATGAGCCGAGAGAGAGAGAGAGAGAGAGAGAGAGAGAGAGAGAGAGAGAGAGAGAGAGAGAGAGAGAGAGAGAGAGAAAGAAAGAGAGAGAGAGAGAGAGAGAGAGAGAGAGAGAGAGAGAGAGAGAGAGAGAGAGAGAGAAAGAAATAAAGATAGAGAGAAGGAGGGAGAGTAAGACACATAGAAACTGTGAGAGACTGTGAGAGACAGAGACAGAGAGTGGTATGTCGTTCGGCCATCCAAAATAACAATAACAGTCACTCGGGTTTCCCAACGTGAGTTAAAAAGAGAACATTGTGGAATCTATATATGTGCCACCCCATATATTCATAAATAATCCTGTTGAAACCAACATGGCCACATTTGCAATTCATCTTTAGAACTCATGCATGATCTCCAAACAAAAGGTTGCAGTTTTTGTTGCAGTTTGTCTTGTGCCATGTGATCGCCACACAGCATACCGTTTGTTAAAACCAATGCCCTATTATGTGCAGCACAATGGAGGTGTCAATCCAACAAATGGAGATGCAACAACGACATATGCGTCTACTTTGATTTGCGCTGTAATGGAAGAGATGACTGTGGCGACAATAGTGAAGAGAGGAATTGTGGTACGGGCATGCACGAAACATATACACACATATCTTAAACCGACAGATACCCGCCCATGTATTTCACGAAGATGAGAGCCCTTCTTAAAGGGCCAAACATGCGCTTAAACGCTTCATGAACAATCATGAAATAATAACCTTGATGCTGGAGTGCAAAATCAATATGTAATAGAACAGTAAGTCAATTTGTTTACGATGCATTTTGTTTATGAAATGCAAGCCAGCACCTGTATTAAGTCAGTAAGATCACCAGAGACAACGGAAGTTTTACTGCATGCATGGGTGGGGGGAGGACGAGGGAGCGGGGAATGCATACGTAAGATGAAGAAAAAAACACAAAAAAACACCTCTCAACCCCCAGTTAAGGCGCATCCCTTGCCACATTATCTCTGTTCAATTCCACATCATTTCATTTTTTTTCAGTCAAGCTAAGCTGTTAAGATTAATAATTAGCTATGTCTTAGTGCTGGTCAGATCTGAGATGCACAAAACAAAACTAGGTTCCACCCAACTGCGTGGAAACAAGCCGCTGGTCGATCGTATTGGTAAACAAATCACAACATAACTCAATTTCAACACGTGATCCCGTAGCTGCTTACACCCTATTTGGGTGGAACCCAGTTATGCTTCGCGCACCTCTGCCCAGGTAAATAAAGTTGGAGGCAGAATCAAAACGAGTAATGGTTTACTCCATCTTGTATTTCCATTTCTCTGTGTAGGAGCGGAGGGTGTGTTAGTGTCTATTTTTCTGTTAAAAATGTTGTTTGATTTCGTGTATTATTCATTAGTCTAATTAGAAAATGTTCCAAGCCTTTTACATTACAGATCAGTGGAGATGTCCACCAGGCACGTGGAAATGTTCCAGCAGCAACAACTGTGTTTGGCTTGACTTTCGTTGTAACGGTCGGAGAGAATGTAGCGACGGAAGCGATGAACAAAACTGTAGTATGTGTGTGTGTGTGTGTGTGTGTGTGTGTGTGTGTGTGTGTGTGTGTGTATGTGTGTGTGTGTGTGTGTGTGTGTATGTGTGTGTGTGTGTGTGTGTGTGTGTGTGGGTATACATGTGTGTAAGTGTGTGTACGTGTGTGCGTCTATAATTATGTGTGTGTGTAGAATTAAAACAAATAGACGGACAGTGACAGAAAGAGAGAGAGAGAGAGAGAGAGAGAGAGAGAGAGAGAGAGAGAGAGAGAGAGAGAGAGAGAGAGAGAGAGAGAAAAGAGAGAGAGAGACAGACATACATGCAGACAGACACAGACAGAGAGAGAGAGAAAGAGAGACATACTGACACAGAGAGAGAGACAGAGACAGGGAGAGAGAGAGAGATCGAGAAAGAGAGAAAAAAAGAGAGAGACAGACAGAGAGAGCGAGAGAGACAAAGACAGAGGCAGAGACATAGTGGGTGATACTAACGTGCATTATGTGGTGATCTGCAGCACAGTGGCAGTGTCCTGCCAATACATGGAACTGTGGTAATAGCAACCACTGCATTTGGAGAGACAGACGCTGTAGTGGAGCCAGAGACTGCAGTGACGACAGTGATGAGCAAAACTGTCGTACGTCTGAGTGTGTGTGTGTGTGTGTGTGTGTGTGTGTGTGTGTGTGTGTGTGTGTGTGTGTGAGTGTGTGTGTGTGTGTGTGTGATTGCATGTGTGTGAGTGTGTGTGTGTGTGTGTGCGTGTGTATGTGTGTGTGTGTGTGTGTGTGTGTGTGCATGTGCGTGTGTGTGTGTGTGTGTGTGTGTGTGTGTGTATGTGTGTGTGTGTGTGTGTGTGTGTGTGCATGTGTGTATGTGTGTGTGTGTGTGTGTGTGTGTGTCTGTGGGTGTCTGTGTGTGTCTCTGTGTGTGTGTATATGTTTGTTTGTTTGTGTGTGTGTCTGTGTGTGTGTTTGCTGATTTCCATAATTTTACAGTAAGCGTATAGTGCTGCCCTGTCACGTAATTTCAAACCGTGATGACAAATAATTCATAGGTTAACATTTTCATCATCCCCATCTCATTGATAATCAGCATAATAACATAACTGTATCAGCTCTCAGTAAAAGTGAGGACGGCATAAAGAAGATATAGATTCGTGTCACACTTTAATTGATGTTGTTGTAACATTTAAATTCAAAACTTCAACTTCATTCATTCTTTGCAGAATCATGGACGTGTCCAGTTGGCACATGGCGATGCAACAACAACCGGTGTATTTCAACGATACTGCGTTGCGATGGTCACAACCATTGTAGCGATAGGAGCGATGAACAAAATTGTGGTATGTTCACGTGCAAGTGAGCAAAATGGAGAGAGAGGAAGACTGACTGACTGACTAAACTTTATTTTAGGAGGATAACGATCTAAGGCTGGACCTTACCCTACGATCTGTCCTTGGGACGACAAACACACAAAACAACAAAACAACAAGAAGGGCAAAGCCCATACGACTCACATGCTTTACACATTTTTCCTACCAAAATACATGTGACCTTGACCCAAGGTCAAGGTCATCCAAGGTCATGCAACACAAAGCTGTTAATTCAAGACATAGGAAGTACAATGGTGCTTATTGGCTCTTTCTACCATGAGATATGGTCACTTTTAGTGGTTCACTACCTTATTTTGGTCACATTTCATAAGGGTCAAAGTGACCTTGACCTTAATCATATGTGACCAAATGTGTCTCATGATGAAAGCATAACATGTGCCCCACATAATTTTTAAGTTTGAAACAGTTATCTTCCATAGTTCAGGGTCAAGGTCACTTCAAAATACGTATACAATCCAACTTTGAACAGCTCCTGTGACCTTGACCTTGAAGCAAGGCAAACCAAACTGGTATCAAAAGATGGGGCTTACTTTGCCCTATATATCATATATAGGTGAGGTATTGAATCTCAAAAACTTCAGAGAAAATGTGAAAAATAGCTGTTTTTTAGGCAACATTTATGGCCCCTGCGACCTTGACCTTGAAGCAAGGTCAAGATGCTATGTATGTTTTTTGGGGCCTTGCCATCATACACCATCTTGCCAAATTTGGTACTGATAGACTGAATAGTGTCCAAGAAATATCCAACGTTAAAGTTTTCCGGACGGACGGACGACTCGGGTGAGTACATAGACTCACTTTTGCTTCGCATGTGAGTCAAAAACACAACCAATTTACACTAAAACAGATTGAACAGAAAATACAAATTCAAACACCAGTAGACACATATTTGAGATGATGATGATGATGATGATGATGATGATGATGATGACAACGATGACAATGGAGACGATGATGACGTTGATGATGATAGTTATACCAACAAATACATAATAACAGAAACAAAATACATAAGCAAGTCACACCAACTGCAGCACAGCTCTGCATATACAATCAAATATACAACACCGTAAATAAACTCAGCGTATCCAGGGAATTGGTGATCGGAAACATCAAATTCATCTTAATAAAATTGAGGTGATTATGAACAGACTTTGTACAACTTATTAGTAGTTTACGCGTTTGAAAGATGATGGCAGAGAGGTCCAACTAAATGCACCTGAAAAGGCAAGACAGGTATAAAGGTATATTTTTGGAAATGATCGGATGCGTTTGGCAGATCCATTTATATCTGTCGGTAGCTTAATTCTTAATTAATGATGAAATATAAAGCGACACGTTTTCGTAATACACTTTTTGCATTATATGATTGTGCAAATCAGTTGAAACATTTTCACTAACAATGAGTTTTGCCAAACGACGATAAAAAGAAGTTCATTTCCTGAAATGGACATCACTGCTGCCATCCCAGAGAGTTGAAACATAATTGATGTGAGGAATTATACAGTGGAACCTCTCATAACGACCCCTCCTAAAAACGACTTCCCCTGTGTAACCGTGCGCCAATCTACTTTCCTCTTTCGTACTGAACTCAAACACTAAAGCAGACGACACAAGTTATATTACCCAGGTTCTTTTATTCCATACGATGAAATGGGGAAAATGTGGGATAACGGGGGTTTATCTTCAAATACAACTTTCACGGTATAGGACTAAACAACTTAAAAAAAAACAATATTCTCACTCTTCATTCTAAAGCTACATTCTTCCCCTAAAGATACCCTTTAAAACACACCAAATCCTTTCCCCAAACTACACTCTACTCTAAATCCTCACTCTCAACTTTAATCCAAAAAAAACCCACAATGAGACTCTAATTTAAAACAAACGAAATCTAAAAAAACAACCTAAAAAACAATTCTTTAAAAAAAACCAAATCTACAAAAACTCTAACAAAATCTGACCAAAATCTCTCCACTAAATCTAACTACTCTTCACTAACAAAACCTAGTCTATAAAAACAAATCTACGACCCACTAAAAAAAGAAAAAGACCTAACTAAACCAGAACAGACCTAACTAAAAAGAACCCCTCTAGAAAGAAAGACCTAACTAAACCAGAACAGACCTAACTAAAAAGAACCCCTCTAGAAAGAAAGACCTAACTAAACCCAGACCTAACTAAACCCCGTCGCACACTCGGCCATCCTGTAAACACAGAATGCACGCCGTAAGCATACGTAAACAAATCAACAATTTCAACTACCACAAGAACAAAACACATCATTCATACCAAATAACATGCCTACAATACCGTTTTCTCAAACGACGGTCTTCTAAAGCATTCACACACAAAAATCTTCCCAACCATTCCAACTCACAAAACAATCTACTTGAACATTCAAATAAATCCTCCCCCCAAGCAGCATACTATTCTTTTCACCGCCTACCCATTTACAGAAAGAAAATTGTTTTAACCTACCAGCAAAAGAATCCTCACATTCCGGAAAGATTTCCGGCCGTGACAAACATGTCACACAACAGCATTAAAAACACGCCGCACCAAATACACGTCTTTTTCCCTCAAAGATTCCAAGCAAAAGCACAGTTTTAGCGTTCACATCCTGTGCACCGGTGTCACAAGATTAACCCATTCAACTCGAGGGGTGTCAGGCAGCCCCACTTTCTTTAGTTAGTGCCTAACGTCACCTTCAACTATTCAACTTTACATCGCGGCGGAGGGAAAAAGGGAGATGGAACAAAGCCACCTGTCAATTGTTTCTTGTTCACAAAAACATTAATCACAAAATTTACTCCAGAGGCTTGTACCAAAAAAACAATCGTTTTACCTATGCAAATTTTAGAATCGGCTATTCCGCGAGACCAATTCAATAGAAATGAAACTCAGTCTCGGAAACCTTAATGGATCCCCGATAGTATAGAGGTACCACGAGTTCACACGGATGCAGTGCATGTGTACCGTAACTGTCGTTCCCAAGCTCACATCCTCCCCAACTTAGACTGTCGTCTCCTGGCGACATGCCAGAATCAGAAAAATTCAAAAACATATTTAACCTCCCAAGAACATAATATTCTCCATCCTCAAATCATTTCAAAAACTTTCACACAAAAACAACCATCAACTGACTATAACAATATTTCTCTAAAACTAATAGGTTCTGAAATACAAATTTCACATAATCCTTCCAGTGCCAATAATCATATCTCCTGTCGACATCCAACTCACACAAGTTGACAAAAAAATCACAACTCATCTTTAACAGAGGCAGTTCCATGGTTCACTTTACAAAGATTTATGTTCACCACTTGCCAGATAACCAATAATGATAATCTTTACGACTTATCAAATATTTTATCTCTCTTGAGCATACATCAGAACAAAATGTTGACAATCTTTACGATTTATCAAAGCATCTGATCTCTCTTGAGCATACATCAGAACAAAATACTGACAACCTTTACGATTTATCAATGCATGTCCCCTCTTTGTATCCCAACTGTACTTGGCAACACAATCTTCTAATCAACTAACAAAATGACCACTTGCCAAGGCAATGAAAAAACTGGAAGTCCTTAAAACTCACCCAGAATATCAAACCTTTAGTTAAAAATCAGCAATAACCTAATGTCACTCATCACAATTAAACCATTCAACAGGAGTATTCATAGGCAACCATACAATCCTTCAGAATCTATTTCAAAAATCCACTAATATTAATTCTAATAAACAAAACCAGTATACACACTGTCTTCAAACAAAGACATCAATAAGCACCAGAACTCAAATTCTAAAAAATACCACCAAGAAAATAGCGAGAGCAGAGGAGACAGTAAAAGTGAGAGCGGAGAAAACAGTAAAGACAAACCAAACGACAGCAGAGAGCAAAAAGGAAGAAAAAGGTTATCTAATCCCTTACAGGTAGCATACTTTGCTCCTGAGGCGTACGAGGCTGGAGACGCCATACACAAACCCAAGAATCCCTAAAAAAGTGCAGCCAAGAGAATTAGAAAGTGGGAGCGGAGAAGACAGTAAAGACAAACCAAACGATAGCAGAGAGCAAAAAGGAAGAAAAAGGTCATCTAATCCCTTACAGGTAGCATACTTTGCTCCTGAGGCGTACGAGGCTGGAGACGCCATTACTCAAACAAATTAAAGTTCAGTAACCAACTAATCTCAAGAATACAAAATCTAAAATCTAGTCACACCCCACTCAATATGTTTGAGTAGTCTATTGACTAGAAACAACGTAGAACTTGTAAAATCTAGCTACATCCTACTCCATCTATTGGAGTAATCTGTCAACTAGAGACAGCATAGAATTTGTAAAATCTAGTTACATTCTACTCAGTACGTTTGAGCAGTCTGTCGACTAGAGACAGCATAAAATTCTCAGATACCACCACCGACTGAACCGAAGCGGACGGTCCTCGTGGTAAATGATGCAAGTTTGAATGTGTCCCAGCACCCTGTCGCTGGGGACGCTGACGGGAATAGTTAGTTACTCTTCGTCTTCCAGACGAACTGTTTGCCCATCTAACCCCGTTTCCTGTAACTTCATCTTCAGAACTTGACTCATCCGTGTCATCTGAACTAGATTCACGTCTCTGGAACTGAAATTCTGGCAACCCAATGGATGCCCGAGGGGCTTGTTGCACAGGAGTCAAATGTTCTTTTATCTCTGCCCTATTTACTCGGAACGGCGCACCTCCGTTTTCAGGTTTTATGACATATGGTCCACCATCCTGATCGGGTATTTCGACCACAACAAAAATCTCTGACTTCCATGCATCATGGATTTTGCGTCTACCCATACCGTGATCCCGCAACAAGACACGTTGACCAAGCTGAAGTGATTTTCCTCGGACTTTCTTATCAAGGCGCCTCTTTCGCTCATGTGCTGCTTGCTGTAGATTCCGGTTCGCCAGTTGATGTGCCTGTAACAACCGTTCTCGGTGGACTTGAACCCACTCAGTGGTCGGCAAACCACCTTCTTCTTCTAAACCGATCCCCAACAAAAAGTCAACCGGTAAACGCGGTTCCTGACCGAACAACAAAGCGTATGGAGAAAATCCAGTGGAAGAATGGGGCGTTACATTGTAGACATACACCAACTCTTGGAGGTATTCAGGCCACCGTTTCTTTTTCTGATCCGTAAGGGTGCTCAAAAGGTTATGCATCGTCCGGTTGAAACGTTCACACTGAGCATTCCCCTGCGGATGGTACGCAGTGGTCCGAGATTTCTTCACACCGTAGAGAATACAGAGCTCTTTTATCACCTCTCCTTCAAAGTTTCGACCCTGATCAGAGTGAAGTCTCATGGGGATGCCGAATTTCTGAAACCACTCTTTCGTCAAAACCTTTGCTACAGTAACAGCTTTCTGATCGCGGGTAGGTACTGCCACCGTAAACTTTGTAAACACATCTGTCAATACCAGCACGTTTTCCTTACCATCCGTCGCTTTTTCGAGAAGCGTGAAGTCCATAGCCACAACCTCAAGCGGCCGAGAAGCTAACAAATGTCCAATTGGAGCAGTAGCTCGCACTGAAGGCAGTTTGGCAAAGCTGCAACGCTCACATTCCTGAACCCACTTTCCCACTGTGGCGAACATTCCTGACCAGTAACAGCGCTGTCTCAACAATCGCAAACAACGTTCTGCTCCCTGATGACCTGTCCCATGCACAGATTCAAAGACCGGCCTCTGGAGAGACTCTGGCAAAACTATCTGTAACAACGGTTTGTTGCTAACTGGATCTGTGACTCTACGGCAAAGTAAATCTTTCTCCACCACGAGCTTATCCCACTGTCTACACAGAGCAATGGCTGAGTTTCCCAAATCTCGTTTTTCTTGTATACTCGGTCTCGTTCCTTTCTTCAAATGTTGTAACAAAAGACCAATGACTGGATCTTCACCCTGAAGTCTTTGCAGATCTGCGGGTTCAATCGTCGGTAGAGCGTGTGTTGCCCCTAACTGCTCTCTTTCCGACTCATCTGTAGTCCCAGCAACGATGCCCACATGTGCAGTTGCTGCCAACCCTTGATCCCGGCCCATGTTTACAGAGACAGAGCAAGCCGCCACCACTTCTTCCTCGATGTCCGTACCTGGACTCTCAAATGGGTTCCTTGACAGGACGTCCGCGTTCACATTGGATTTCCCAGAACGATACTTGATCTCAAAATTGAAAAGAGCCAACTGCGCCACCCAACGTTGTTCCACAGCCCCTAGTTTGGCAGTCTTCAAGTAGCTGAGAGGATTATTGTCAGTATAAGCCACGAATGAAGCTCCCAGAAGATATCCACGGAACTTCTCGGTGATAGCCCACTTGAGAGCCAGCAGTTCGAGTTTCATGGAACTATAGTTCTGCATGTTTTTCTCTGATGGACGAAGTGTTCGACTTGCGTAGGCTATAACCCTCTTTCTTCCCTCCTGAGTCTGAGACAACACTGCCCCCAGACCTTTTGAACTTGCGTCAGTTTCCAAGACAAATGGAAGACTATAATCAGCGTAGCCCAACACTGGAGCACTGATGAGAGCTAGTTTCAGCTTTTCAAAAGCCTGTTGACAGTCTAACGTCCACTTTCCACCCAACCGAACAGTCTTCCCTCCGGGTTTACCCTTCACACCCTCATGTACCTTCCCGACCAGTGCATGCAACGGCCCTGCCATCTGTGCAAACCCTAGCACGAATCGGCGGTAGTACGATGCAAATCCCAAGAAAGCTCTCAATTCCCTAAGCGTCTGAGGAACTGCCCACTGTTCAACAGCTTTGATTTTCTCCGCGTCAGTCGCGATGCCACCCTGTGAAATGGTGTAGCCCAGATACTGCACTGAAGTACGACAGAACTTGCACTTGTCCGGGTTCAGTTTGAGTCCAAGCTCTCTCAGTCGAGAAAGCACTGCTCTCAATCGCTCAATGTGTTCCTGGAAGGTTTTACTATAGACCAGAATGTCATCCAAGTACACCAGCAGCATCTGGAAAATCAGGTCATTCATCCCTGCTGTCATGAGTCGTTGGAAAGTAGCGGGAGCGGAACAGAGTCCGAATGGCATACGCTTGAACTCAAATAACCCAAATGGTGTAATGAAAGCAGTCTTTTGTCTGTCCTCCTCGTCCATTGCTATCTGATGATACCCTGAAGCAAGATCCAATGTGGAAAAGTAGTTCGCTCCCTTCAATGCATCCAAAGACTCGTCAATCCTTGGCAGTGGAAATGCATCACGTCTCGTCTTCGCATTCAGCTTGCGATAGTCCACACACATGCGCAATTCTCCATTCTTCTTCCGCACTAAAACTATAGGCGAAGCAAAAGGGCTAGTACTGGGCTGTATAATGTCTTTCTCTAACAAGTCTTGAATGTGTTTTCTAACCTCTTCAAGTTGTGTTGGGGGAATGCGACGGTATGTCTGACTTACTGGAACATCGTCCAGCAAAGGAACTTTGTGCTTAATTAAGTCAGAATAACCTACATCCAGATCATCTTTGACCCATGTTTCTGGAAACTCGCAATACAAATCATGCAACTGTTTGCGTTCCTCTTCATTACTTGCTGCGCCCAACAGACTCTCGGGAACCTTCAAGTCTGACACATCACTCTCTGCAGATATCGTATCACACGACACCACAACCTTCCCAGCAATCTCCTCTGCCTTCACCCCTGGCGAAACAACGCTATGAACTGCATGAACCGTGCCAACCGGAGTTCGCTCTGTCAAAAAGACATCTTCATCACTCAGATTAACGATCTGGACGTTCCACGGACCTTTTCCCTTTACCAGAGTCTGGGCTAGTAAACACTTCTCCCGGGTTGGACCCTCTAATGCCTCTATGACGTACTCGCCCTGTTCTGTCACCTTCTTTCCATACCCTCCACTCAAACAAACAGTGGAAATTGAGCGAGCGGGCATGTGTATGCCGCCCTTTGGCACCCTCACCAACCCAACACAAGCTGGAGTGTTTACCGTTATGTCTGCCACTCTAATATTCACAGGCCCATGATCTCTCACGTCACGGATGACGTTCATGCCGAGTATGACTCGCGGCTCGCAACCCTCCGAATCAGAAACTTCCTTTTGAACAAGGATGACCCTTTCGGGAATAACTTGTTCCCCAACCTTAACGTCCAGTATAGTGTAGCCTATGTAGGGAACCTCCAACCCATTGGCTCCAACCAACCGTACAAGTGTAGTGTCTCTTACCAGTTCTTCGCTAAAATGTTTGTAAAAACAATGTTCACTGATAATCGTGACTTGTGAACCGGTATCCCACAACGTTTCCAACGTCACACCTCCCATTTCTACCACAACAACAGGTCGTTCGCCCACCATTCTAGAAGGAACTGAGCCCTTTTCATCCCCGTCCTGTGTACGGCTCTCTACACAGTCGGTTACTGGTTTAACCCTTTCCAAGTACATGATCTGATCACGTGGCCAGGCTTGCCACATTTCAGACAAATGGGTTTTCCATCGGATGTAAACTTATATTTGGGAGGTCGTCTTTCTGAAAGCCCGACCTTGAGTGCCTCAAGTTCCTGTTCTAACTCTTTTTGGCGACTCGCCATCTTCCTGACTTCTTCAAAACAATCTGAATTGTCATGAGTCGCGACTGTATTGGCTGTAGCGTTCTTTGGAACTGGAGTACGTATTTCTTCCCATTCTAATGCCAATTTCCTCAGTTCACTGAATGAGACCGACCCGTTTTGTATGTGCCTCCTCAAATCAAGGACCAGCGATCTGTCATGGATCCCTTCAACAAAATGATCCACAAGCAGGTCTTCAGAGGACACAGCGCGTCTCGATTCCTCTTGTTTGGCTTTCACCGCGTTAAAGCGTGTGAATAAATCATTGGCATACGCTCGGACCGTTTCTCGACTTCCCTGTCGCCTTTCAGCAAAACATGCCATAAGAGTTGGTAATGGGCGTTTGTCGCCGAATGCATCCACTAAGATTGCAAAAATGTCTTCGATACTGCTGTATGACTGACCACATGACTTCAGTTCAACCCTGGCTAGTCCCTCTACATGCTGAGTCACATAGCGAATCTGCTCTTCTCTCCCGAAATCCCTCACAGCACTACCAATCTCTTCTATGAAATCCTTAACAGAGTACCTTCCATCTTCTCTGCTATCTCCGTAGAATTTCCTGACTTTGGGGGGTTTTGAAACAACAACTTTCGGGGCGGATCTTGCCTCTAAACTTTCCCTCATGCTACTCAACTCTGTAGCCATTCTCCGCAAATCCCCTCCTTCTCTTACAATCCTTCCCCTTCCCAGCCCCAACGGTGTCTGTGAAAAATCAGCGGCCGAAGTAAATTCCAAACCAGATTCATCCATGTTGGTATTTTAAAAGGTTGGTATTTTAAAAGGTTGGTATTTATAACATTGACCTGTGTTGGTATTACGTTTCTTCAACCAGAAGGTTATTCGAAACTTGTCAACACGTGTGTAATACAAGTTAAACCAAGCTCTTACTGGCAACCAAGAAAAAACCCACACCACCCAGCATACATACAACACAACCAAAAGTGTTAGTAATCATATCACCATGTAGCATAATCAAACATACAACTACACATGTCAGTCATAATATCAAATCAACATAATCGAACACACTCTTCCAGGGCTGGTCCACTCCCCAACTCTGTCTCTTTGCACGGTGTGCAAACAGTCTTTCACAAACGTCCGAAGAAATGTTAATCGTTGAAGTCCTTCTGTGGACTAACAGAGTAAAAAGAAATGTTAATCACTGTAATCCTTTCTTCCACGGATTAACAAACTAAATGGCAATGTTGACAACAAAGCCGCATCCGTCGACGTCACGCCCGGACTCCCTCCAACTTCTCACACGCCCGTCTCCTCAACACCAGCCCGCGTCCGGACTGCATGCCTGCCATCCTCTCCCTGTGCGACGGGGTCCCCTAACCTACTCTATTCCTAGCCTAGCCCTAACAGTAACACCCCCTACCCACCCTTGCTCCGCAGCGCCAAATGTAACCGTGCGCCAATCTACTTTCCTCTTTCGTACTGAACTCAAACACTAAAGCAGACGACACAAGTTATATTACCCAGGTTCTTTTATTCCATACGATGAAATGGGGAAAATGTGGGATAACGGGGGTTTATCTTCAAATACAACTTTCACTGTATAGGACTAAACAACTTCAAAAAAACACAATATTCTCTCTCTTCATTCTAAAGCTACATTCTTCCCCTAAAGATACCCTAAAACACACCAAATCCTTTCCCCAAACTACACTCTACTCTAAATCCTCACTCTCAACTTTAATCCAAAAAAAACCCACAATGAGACTCTAATTTAAAACAAACGAAATCTAAAAAAACAACCTAAAAAACAATTCTTTAAAAAAAAACAAATCTACAAAAACTCTAACAAAATCTGACCAAAATCTCTCCACTAAATCTAACTACTCTTCACTAACAAAACCTAGTCTATAAAAACAAATCTACGACCCACTAAAAAAAGAAAAAGACCTAACTAAACCAGAACAGACCTAACTAAAAAGAACCCCTCTAGAAAGAAAGACCTAACTAAACCAGAACAGACCTAACTAAAAAGAACCCCTCTAGAAAGAAAGACCTAACTAAACCCAGACCTAACTAAACCCAGACCTAACTAAACCCCGTCGCACACTCGGCCATCCTGCAAACACAGAATGCACGCCGTAAGCATACGTAAACAAATCAACAATTTCAACTACCACAAACGAACTCGTTGAACAACAAAACACATCGTTCAGACCAAATAACATGCCTACAATACCGTTTTCTCAAACGACGGTCTTCTAAAGCATTCACACACAAAAATCTTCCCAACCATTCCAACTCACAAAACAATCTACTTAAACATTCAAATAAATCCTCCCCCCAAGCAGCATACTATTCTTTTCACCGCCTACCCATTTACAGAAAGAAAATTGTTTTAACCTACCAGCAAAAGAATCCTCACATTCCGGAAAGATTTCCGGCCGTGACAAACATGTCACACAACAGCATTAAAAATACGCCGCACCAAATAC
>NW_027127982.1:35000-42500 GCF_037325665.1 Littorina saxatilis
AGTTAATGTAAAGTTGTGTGTGCTATTACATTAAACTCTGTTTTAACTGGTCTTTTCCCGAGAAATGTACTGATCTTTGAGTGTTATGGTCGAATTCGGTTCATTGCGCTAAAGGTAATTTGGGTTACTTTTATAAGCACCTTTTACTATGAGAACGGCCTGTGTATCATACGTAAAAATACAGTTGTATGTTTACAGTTTGACAGGGGTGCTGATGTTTGTTTGCCTCTTACGGCTGACACCCATACTGCAGGGCGATATTTAGAATTTGGTCATAAATACGAACTGACAGGCCCGGCAGTATATTTGTCGGTAATGCTGGCGACAGTACGGAACACGCATTGGGAATATTTATGTTTAAACTATGTTTATGCACGATACTGATTCTGAAGATTGCAGTGGACGAGCAAAAAAAAGGCGTTATGTATGTAATCGTACTTAGTAAATTTGACGAAATAGTGGAAATTTCTTCGGCGTTGACCTCTTTACTTCAGTTGGAATTATTATATTGCATAGTATCCCAGTTACTGAACATACTCAATCAACTTGCAATCGTCTCAATGTGTGTCTTGCAAGCATTAGTTACGAGACGTTAGTTATGCTGTCACGCATAAACAGTTTTGTTTTGATATAATGACGCGTAGTATAAAGTGTTGTGATACGTCCACTGTCTCTTTTCAGCACAACCCGCTGAGGCTACTGACAGCAACGCGTTGCCACTGATCATCAGCGGTGTCCTTGGTGCCGTTTGCTTCCTCCTTCTCATTGGCGTCCTAATATTGATCTGGCAACGTTTGTATTTGTGTATTTATTTGTAATAAAAAAAATAGTATTTTCAGGTCAGGAATAAATGCTGACTCTTGTGTATGACTGTGTAGATAGTTCTTACTTAGATTAGAGTGCCTTGGAGAACTAGGAAGATAATCATACTTTTACGACGATTTAATTGTTTGTTATACTCTGAGGTGCCGATAGACTGGTGTAACATAACATGCGTTTGGTGTACGTGTTGTACACATTGTGTGGGCTTACGTACCTTCATTTCTCAGATTTCATTATTGCGTTTATGATGCGTGATCACGTTTTTTTCTTGTTGCTGTTTTTGTCAAATCGGTATTCCAACATGTACCCCCTTTTGTTAAGGTCGTCACCAAGCTGGAAGCAATCACAACACCCGCGGGGATCAAATACCTCCCCTGGCCCCTGGGCAGGATCAGGAAGGGACACCACGCAACTTCCCTATTGCTAATGAAGAATTGGAAGAAGATCATGTTTACAGCGAAATACGAAACAATGTGTACGATGAGCTACATAAAGAGAATCAGGATGAAAAGAGTACTTACACAGAACTGAACAAGCCACGAAATGCAGACCATGGGACCTACCTTCATCCCAGCAACATCGTCGTAGACACAGGTGTGACCAAGATTTTGTTTCCGTAAACGTGTAGTTCCTGATACAACAGGATCAATAATATTTGAATGATGTTCGACAGAAAATTACAAATTAAAATGGTGTTAATACTTGATATATTGGAGTCTGAGATTTGTTTCTGCACACTGGCAGTGTGCAATGTAAAGTGTATGCTCACAAGAATCGTGCTTTTCATCTGTGTTCTTTTAACTGAATGATTTGTTTTAGAACGTACGATGATACAAAACAGGCAACTTCCTAATTAAACCACACTCGCATTGAAAGACATACACTAGAATTAGCAATGTAAGGCAATACTTACTTTGACAAGAGAACCAGAACAAAAGGCATGGTAGTAACTTAAACAGGCACATACACTCACATGTCACACATGATTAAAAACACATCAACAATGCAACAAATCAAGAAACATAGTTACATGAAAATGTATGTGTACGTGTACATATGTAAAGACTGTGTATACAACATCCATTTAGTTTGTCTGTGTGTCAATCCTTATCTCTATATGCCTGTCTCTGATGGTGTGTGTATGTGTATTATGTATCATTTCTTCTTTATATGCGTGTTTTTTTTTATGTGCGTCTGTATGTTTGCGCATGTTGCTGTTTTGCTAATGAATGACGACAGCAACTTCAATAAATGTTTAGATAAAGAGGAAGCTTGTCCCAGTCCAGTCAGCGAGAACGACTGGACCTACCTTCACCCTGTCCGCATGGCTATTGATGCAGGTTGGACAATCTTTGTTTTAGCTTTGCAATCGTCGTTAATGTGCAGGTAGTCGATCACATTTACCTTCGATATTCGTGTGCACACATATGTGTAGTGCATTGTGAAAGTTGTGGTCGCATTCATTCAACACATAAATGCAACCACACAAAAAAACTCACAAATATCTAGTGTAAATAAAGTCAAGCAATATTAACGGCAAGTTTGCAAAACCTGTGTTTACACGAATTAGAAAGCCAGTACGCATTGTCTTAACATGTATTGTATACTATATTGACAACAGGAATTACGTCCAGAATGGATTGCAATGTATAACACATGTTCACACACATCGTGCTTGCCCTACGTGTATTGTTCAGTGAGTCCTGTAATAGCACAGTACGATGGTTCATAATTCCCCCGCAAATGTGACGATTTTGGAGAATCTGGGAAGTCCACTGTACCTTAATTGAAAGGCAATGTGTGCTAGAATACAGCACCATGCAGTATGATATTTACTTCTATTGAAGTAAATACATTCACTTCAGGACGCGGCCTCCCTGGGGTATTGAAAACAAAAAGGAGCCAAGAAGCGTTGCCTAACGAGAAGACGGGAGTGCCAGCTATGGCGCGATTCCCTAGTAACATTCGCCACAAACACAAACAATGGAAATTACTCAGTAGAGCCAATCCAAACTAATTATCACAAAGAGTGTTATTTCTTAATACGCTTTTAAAGCACGTCTGTTTGCAAAGTGAAGGCAGTCCTTCTGAGCGGTAGCATTATTTGTAACGCATTATTTGTATAGGCTAACTTTAATTGGAAGCGATCTGAGTGACTTTTGGTATTCCTTGTAACTACGTAGCAGTCGCTTGTATAACAGTTCGGTGTTTATTATAAGGTATCATTGGCAAACATAGCAGGATCATACCTCTGGATTATTTTACAGTTGTCAAGCAACTAACGTAATTCATTCTAGAGAGAGAGAGAGAGAGAGAGAGAGAGAGAGAGAGAGAGAGAGAGAGAGAGAGAGAGAGAGAGAGATAGAGAGAGAGAGAGCGAGAGAGAGAGAGAGAGAGAGAGAGAGCGAGAGAGAGAGAGAGGAGGTAGGGAGGGAGGGAGGGAGGGAGGGAGGGAGGGAGAGAGAGAGAGAGAGAGAGAGAGAGAGAGAGAGAGAGAGAGAGAGAGAGCGAGAGAGAGAGGAGGTAGGGAGGGAGGGAGGGAGGGAGGAAGGGAGGGAGGGAGGGAGACAGAGAGAGAGAGAGAGAGACACAGAGAGAGAGAGAGGGAGAGAGGGAGAGAGAGAGAGAGAGAGGGTGCATGTGGCTTTAGTACATAGAGTCACAGTTATAACACATATGTAACTAATTCATTATGAAGTAGTTATCGAGGCGTACTTTGTCGAGTTGCCATTAACAGCGTTTCTTCATTTTCTTGCAGATGACTACACGCGCAGTGAATTGCCATAAGGACACTTGCTTGTCAGGGGAAGAAAGTTTATGTGTGTTCTAAAACCACATCTTGGAGAGGTTTCAAGAAAAAAAAAGTTTTGGACGATATTAATGCCACGAAGTTACGTTTTGTACTGCCTAAAATAGCCGGTCAACTCCATTGACCCGGTAGCCCGGGGCCCGGTAGCTCAGTTGGTAGAGCACTGGACTTGTGATCGAAAGCTCGCAGGTTCGAATTCGGGCCGGGACGGACACGGGTCAACTTTATGTGCAGACCCAGAGACGGAAGCCATGTCCCACCCCCGTGTCATCACAATGGCACGTAAAAGACCTTGGTCATTCTGCCATAAGTGCAGGTGGCTGAATACACCTAAACACGCAGACACTTGGGTAGCACGACTCCGTTGCTGCTAGCTTTCCACTGGGAGGAAGCGACCCGAATTTCCCAGCGATGGGACAATAAAGAAATGAAAATGAAAATGAAAATGAAATTTTCTCCCCAAAAAATGCAGTGATTCTATGAGATTGACCCAACCGGCGCTTTCCTGATTGAGATCAAAGAGACTAATTGATGCTACCAATATCTTCTCGTTATTCATAATGGATCCGCCCAATTTTTAACATTCGATTAAGAGTTTCCCTACACTTTGGCTGATACCAGCATTGCAAAGCCTGACTAATCTGTGCGTGGAGTGGAATTGTTTTTATAAATAATTGCGAAACTAATTCCACTCAGAACACTAAATCAGTAGATGGTGTGGTCTGTTCCCGTATGGAATCATGCTCCATTCTTATCTTAACTTCCGTAGATATTTGCGGTCATGTATACAACGGTTTACGTTGAGAGGAAGCCGTAATTAATCGCAGTTATAATTATGCAGGGTCATGTTGTGCTGAGTACATACTGAGTTTAGTATCAACAGAAAAGTGTACTTTCTCGTTTAAGTATGCAAACCTTGTGGGTTTGTTATTACGCGTTTTCAGTGTTCTATAACTTCCTACGTGTGGATTTGTATGGCTTGCTCGCGCTTTTTAGATTTAAAGAGAACAGCAGTTTTGCAGTTTCGATGATGGCTAGTTGATCATAAACGCGATGACCTATACATTACTATTAATACATTCTTGTTCGTAGAAACTAAACTATACTTAACTAGAATTCAAAAACAAACAAGCATGCATCTTGCGTGTGTTATGTGCGGATAAACCGGGACGAACTTGCCATGTACATTTTTCATACTAAGCTTTTTTTTTCCCCTTCCTTGTTTATATACAGGGTGGTAAAAAAACCCGCCCTGTTTGCTTGTTGATCTCATGTTTGACTGCGAATAGATATTTATACAATTTCGTTACCACACAATAGCAGAATGATGGCAAATGATGTCTTGCAACTTTGGTAGAAATTGGTTTGTACTTAGTAGTTGATAATCTGCTCTATCCAGGGTCCTCTTCGTGGAAGAACTGCTGCAACACGGACGTTGACTTTCCATTTACCTCTCGACGAAACGTAATTAAATAAAGTATTAACGGAAAACATTGATTCGTGTTGTAGGTGATTACGAAATTCAATAAGGAAAGCTCTCGTTCATCCAGAAAATGCCTGTCGCACTCGAACTATATTACCAAATGAGAGCATTTTTTTAAATGGACAGTGGCGACCAGCAGCCTTTCATGTCTACTTTAAAGCCTTGCTGCGCTTCCGACATACAGGCAGACATGCAGATATATAGACAAGTCAGACCAACATACAGAGAAACAATGACAGAGACAGAGGTAGAGTTTGATTCATGTCAAATGTCCGAATCAAAAGTCGTCACGTATTTGTTGTAACGTTGTGTTACTTTTTTTTACACGTAAAAGAGCTTTAAATTTATGATTTCATACACTTTTTGATTAAGATATCATTATCATTGAGTATGAGTGTTTGGGTTTTGTGTCAAGTTTAATCAAGTGTTTAAAGTGACTATAAATGTATGGAATGCTTGTATCTGACATGTATAATGATTGCATGGTAACTTTTATGAACACTTCTTTACTTATGTCAATTGGTTTCTTCGTCTCTCCTTCTTCTTGCATCTTTGTTTGTGTCTCTTTTTGTCTGCCCCTCTGTGTATATTTGTCGCTGTCTCTATATGTGTCTTCCCCTGCCCCCCCCCCCCCCCCCCGCTCTCTCTCTCTCTCTCTCTCTCTCTCTCTCTCTCTCTCTCTCTCTCTCTCTCTCTATCTCTCTCTCTCTCTCTCTCTCTCTCTCTCTCTTTCTCTATCTCTCTCTCTCTCTTAAATCCTGTGCATGTCCTCTTTGAACCATCTGCATTTGTCCAAAAGTGTTGGATGTTTCGTTGCCGGTTATTCCCTGTTTGATATATATCATACCCCATCAGTTTTAATATTAACCATTTCATGCAAGGTGTTAATTGCTCTAAGTTTGTCATTTTGTGATAATAATGCAGTTACACTTCTGTTTTAAGACCTCAGACATTTACACAAAAATCGTATCTTATAATGGACATATTCTTAACTAAAGATACATTTACAGACTGCATTAAACGAATTGTGGAACGTTTGCAGTCTATCGTTTGTTTTAATTTATTTATAAAGATAACATGTTGGGAAACTAGTCCTTAAAGCACATGGGGGCTTACATGAGAGGGTCTTCAAATGGAGGTTTCACTGCACTTTATGTTTTGTTGTTGCATTTCTTACTTGTACATTTGTTTTAAAGGGACACTACAGGGGTCACAGCATTGCTGAAGCAACTATTTGACTGTTTGTCTTCGATGTCAATATAAACAGTCAAAAGCTTTACACAACTTTCTCACATACCTGTAGTGTTGCCAGCCAAACGAAACTGTATGCGGTTTGCCAGTTCGCATCTCCCGTCAAAATGTAATTGGCATTTCATGTGATCACGTTCTGGGGCTCAAGGTTGTGCGCGGTATGTTAAAATAGGCACACATAGGTACCATAGCTTACAATGTTCTTACGTCACAACATGCAATGTCTTGACGCAAAATACCCAAAAGAAAACAAAATCCCTCTCGCCGAGACTTCCATGTAGGCTTTTGGCGTAATAAGTTCACGTGTGGGACTTGATTTGAGCCTGAAGGAGGGCGACTCATACCTGCCGCCGTCCAAAATTAATTCGCAACAAATGGAATGTTTTTGACTCCTTGCTTGAAAGAAACACAAACTTGGCATTTTCTTTTTCAATTTTTCAAACGGATCTGATAGCTCCCTAAGGCATGACTGAAAGATATAAGGTCTCCGTGCACCTGGAGTTGACAGGTCCAGTAACTTTAGCATTAGTCTGTTATTTTATTTGTCATCTTTTGCACAAATGTACAGCCGACCGTGTAAAGTGTAGTGTGTGTTAGTGTTCAAATGGCTATGCAATGTATAACTGGCAGGTAGTAGTATTTGGCTTTTGCTAACATCCGTATCCTGGTGTAATAAACGTCAGTTCCGGTTACTCTATTATAACGTTTAGATTTTTAAATATCTTGCCATCACTTACAGGATGATTTTATGTATACTCAGAGGCAAAAGAAACGCAAATGCTGCAGTGAAGATGGGTTACACATGAATTTGAATGTCGATTTAATTATTTCGGGTTAACAATAACAAGGGAACGAATTGACCAATACAAAAACCATACGGAAAAGTGTATTGGGATGAGAACATGACGTGCCATGTCCCACTGAACACTGTTTGAATACGGTTGAAAGTCAATAGCGTGTTGCTCCTCCCTGGGCGTTGATGACTGTGGCGCACCTCCGGTACATGGAGAGGACGAGGTGATTAATTTGCTGCTGAGGGACCTGAGCCCACACCTGGGTACGGCAGCACGCAGTTCTGCTGCTGTGCGGGGTCTCCGGGCAAGGGCATTAATCCTTCTTTGCATGATGTCCCAAA
>NW_027127983.1:0-15000 GCF_037325665.1 Littorina saxatilis
CTTCCCTCCTCCTCTCCGGCCTACCCGACCGAAGCCTATGGCTATGTTGGGCGCAAAGTAAGAATCCGGGGCAGAGTTGGAATAATCGGGATTTCCCGAAACCTCATTATTTTGATTTCCAACAAAGCGCCGCATTTCCGGAAACGAGCTGCCTCGTTCTAGAAATGGCAACCCTTCGACTGGCACAAAAAAATATACCCTTTTCACAGCTAATGAATAAGGTATATGAAAAAGCTAGGTCTTATACAGGGGAAGTCTTGAATTGGGGGTGTGGGGGTACACTGTGTAACAATTATCTCAGTGACTGACACTCAGCGCATGCAGCTAGCTAGTTGCTGCTGTCTCGATCTACTTTGAACACAATGATTTTTTTCTCAGAGTAGAGTGTTAGTTTGTTACAACAGGCTGAAATCATCTTTAATTTGAATCAACATTTTGCAACAATCAATCACATCAATATATTGCACAGACTTGCACATTACGTTTCAAGACTGAGCCTAGATTACCATGCAGTGACAAGAGCCTACTCAGTAAAGGGACGTAACTAATGCTGTCTCTGCAGCCCAGAGAGACTGTGTGAGTTTAATATATAACCAGTTAAGACTGAGTAAAAAATTATTACAATCGATAGTTACCAGTGAAAAGTTATATCGGAACACTCTTGTTGTGTTTTTGTTGTTGTAAAATGTAAGATCTGAAACGTTAAAAATTACGTAAAATTGGTGCGTTTTGGTCGAGTGGGATGGGTCGTTGAACTGTGTTGTTACAGCCCGCCGAAGTTATCAAAAGTGTTTTTGCTTTTTGTAATTCGGTTGGTTTGGTGCGTTATACAATGCATCTGATTTTTCAAGACGAAGCATTGATCACTTTAAAACACAAGGATCATCATAGGCCATACTGATGACTTGTATCATTTTACATCGCATTCTAAGAAAGAGCAGAATTCTCACTATGCGCGCGGTACATTTCTAGAATCGCGTAGCGCAAAGTTGGAATTCCTACAAAGCGCAGGTCATTTCCGGAAAAGCGCCGATGACGAGATGGGTCGCAACAGCTACACACAATGCGCAATACACTACATCTTCTCAGTTAGTTCAAGTTTTATTAGTCCATAACCCATGGGGGCGTTTTGAACAATAAATACAATCAATACAATCATGATATGTGCTAATATAGTAAATATTTTTTTTTATGAAAAACTGTTACAAATTCTATTAATAAAGTCCAAAATATTCTTTAGCAATTTCTTTTTCTTAGTAGCAAACAACTTTTTAAATTTAAGTGCATTAGTTTTTTTCCAATAGTAAGGTGGTAACAACTCAGCTCTTTCTTCTTTGAAAAAATCACAGACAAATAAATAATGGAATTCATCACCTATGTCTTGTGATACACATTTGGTGCAAATTCTTTCTGACCTCGGGATATTAAGATAACGTTCTTTCTGTACAGGCAAATTGTTGTTTAATGTTCTAAACTTCATCATTGAAACACATTGCTGATATGGATCTCACAACAACACACGTCCTCTCTCCTCTGTGTCTCTCAAGGTTCTCTTTCTCACTCTAGCATGTACATACATAATCATCCAACTTTAGCTAGAGTCACAAACATCCAATCAACATCTTAGTAACCACCCGTAACCACGACACTCTAAGCATGTTCCGTGTTTCATTGGTTAAATTAAAGACAAAAGTAAAGTGGGGGGGGGGGGGGTAAAGACTAAAACATTCGAGCCCAGCTGGCATCGTCTATCATCTACCCGGATCAAATTCAAAGGAATTCACACCTACTTGAAAACCACTGCTACATGCCGCTAGCCGAGGACTACAGAGACAGACAGGCCGCCATATTACATAACAACACCTGCTGGCTCCCGGTGCCTGTCCCTCCATCCTCCGGCAAGCTACCCCGGTTAGGCCATAAAAGTTACGCAACTGACCACCTGCTGGCCAGCGGCTACCCGTGTCTTCCCAGGAGAGCGGCTTAAGTTCAAAGGATCAAAGATTAGTCAGAATATGGACACAGACGGCTAAGCGCGCTTAGGATCTACCGGTGACTGGACATGTGCATCTCAAAATTTAACTTAGAACAGATAATGGCATTACACAAAACATAAAGCGATCGGCAACATGAACTACAAACACTAGACTGGACAATGACAAAACTTACTCTATAATTGGTTACTGGTCGCCCTGTCACAAATGGAACACGTGTTTTTTAACAAACGAAGTCGGTAACACGATCTAACACGGTGTAGGACAAGCTTCATACCACCGGGATAACAATTCACCTCCATTCTGAAAATCATCGGTCCACGGCTAAGGGAAGTAACTCATTTTTGATCTGAGTTCAGAATGAATTCACCTCCTCATGAGTTTCCAAACTTTAAAACAAAAACAACATGTTAATGCATTTGAGGCATTTTTTGTGATGTGATGTTTTAAACCATTATTGTGCATTGCTTAATCTGCCTCCTGGGTGTTATCGAAGAGTCTTAAAAATATTTACTTCATTAAATTCTGCAAAGCGCTGTCAAATATTTCGATAAAATAGAGCACCAATATCACTAACACCGCTACAGCAACAGCAACAACAAAAACAAAGAAAACAAAATTAAAATAAAAAGACAGAACAAAGCAGAACATCAACATAGAGACAAAAATCTGTTATATTTACTTGTTCATTCTGATGACTTGTTTCACGACTTAACACATTTTTGAAGTTGACGCTCTCACTACAAACACTGAATGAAGATATGACGGAGGCAATAGCCGAACAGCCCTAGTTGACTGGCGTTACAAGTTCAAGTTCAAGTTCAATTAAGACATAAGACATCAGACATAAGACTTTATTTCAACCCGCATACATTCCCCACACAAAACCCACAACAGCACACACGCGCAAGCATGCTCCTCCTTAACAAAACGTGTTTAACCATCAATTGTACATAATCATATGCGTAAGATAAAGTATTGAGAGACGCTTATACGGATCAAGTTCAAGTGACGCCGATCAAGTGACAGCAGTCGGCCTTGATCTAAAAGATCTACACTGATTACTTTTGTCTCTTATCCTGTTATCGTCAAGACCACTTAAACCTGGCTAGCAGAAACCTGTAAACCTAGAGGGATCAACATGCCAACATGAGACTGTATTTGCATAAACCGATTTTCTTTCAATCTGAGAACATTTTCGGAGTAAACATGACATTTCTATATATTTTTGGATTCAAAAACAATTTTGGAATACAAATAGATATAGATGCCATCGTTTTAACATTTAGTCAAGTTTTGACTAAATGTTTTAACATGGAGGGGGAATCGAGACGAGGGTCGTGGTGTATGTGTGTGTGTGTGTGTGTGTGTGTGTGTGTGTGTGTGTGTGTGTGTGTGTGTGTGTGTGTGTGTGTGTGCGTGCGTGCGTGTGTGTGTGCGTGTGTCTGTCTGTCTATCTGTCTGTGCGTGTGTGTGTGTAGAGCGATTCAGACCAAACTACTGAACCGATCTTTATGAAATTTGACATGAGAGTTCCTGGGAATGATATCCCCGGACGTTTTTTTCTTTTTTTCGATAAATACTTTTGATGACGTCATATCCGGCTTTTTGTAAAAGTTGAAGCGGCACTGTCACACCCTCATTTTTCAATCAAATTGATTGAAATTTTGGCCAAGCAATCTTCGACGAAGGCCGGACTTCGGTATTGCATTTCAGCTTGGTGGCTTAAAAATTAATTATTATCAAAATCAAATTTCCGAAATCGATAAAAACAATTTCATCTTATTTCTTGTCGGTTCCTAATTCCCAAAACATATAGATATGATATGTTTGGATTAAAAACACGCTCAGAAAGTTCAAACGAAGAGAGGTACAGACAAGTCGCGTAAGGCGAAATTACTACATTTAGTCAAGCTGTGGAACTCACAGAAAGAAACTGAACGCACTGCATTTTTCACAATGACCGTAGTCCGCCGCTTGTGCATAACGGAATGAAACTGACGAGCCTGTTCAGCGCGGTAGTGGTTTCGCTGTGCTGCATAGCACGCTTTTCTGTACCTCTCTTCGTTTTAACTTCCTGAGCGTGTTTTTAATCCAAACATATCATATCTATATGTTTTTGGAATCAGGAACCGACAAGGAATAAGATGAAATTGTTTTTAAATCGATTTCGAAAATTTAATTTTGATAATAATTTTTATATTTTTAATTTTCAGAGCTTGTTTTTAATCCAAACATATCATATCTATATGTTTTTGGAATCAGAAACCGACAAGGAATAAGATGAAATTGTTTTTAAATCGATTTCGAAAATTCAATTTTGATAATAATTTATATACTTTTCATTTTCAGAGCTTGTTTTTAATTCAAATATAACATATTTATATGTTTTTTGAATCAGAAAATGATTTAGAATAAGATTAACGTAAATTTGGATCGTTTTATATTTAAAAAAAAATTATCCCCGAGTACGCAGTACTAGGGTCCTGCAGACTTTAATTGTGTGTCTGTCTGTCTGTCTGTCTGTCTGTTCGTCTCGACTTAACAGCTTATTGCTGGGAAACTACTGGGCGCAGTTCTTTCAAAAGTTGATACACTAACTTGATAATAGGTCCGATTGATCGTATTAAAATTTCATAATGTTACCTCTGACCTAAATGCCAAATAAATCACAACAAGAAGGGCAAAGCCCATACGACTCACATGCTTTACACATTTTTCCTACCAAAATACATGTGACCTTGACCCAAGGTCAATGTCATCCAAGGTCATGCAACACAAAGCTGTTAATTCAAGACATAGGAAGTACAATGGTGCTTATTGGCTCTTTCTACCATGAGATATGGTCACTTTTAGTGGTTCACTACCTTATTTTGGTCACATTTCATAAGGGTCAAAGTGACCTTGACCTTGATCATATGTGACCAAATGTGTCTCATGATGAAAGCATAACATGTGCCCCACATAATATTTAAGTTTGAAACAGTTATCTTCCATAGTTCAGGGTCAAGGTCACTTCAAAATATGTATACAATCCAACTTTGAAGAGCTCCTGTGACCTTGACCTTGAAGCAAGGTAAACCAAACTGGTATCAAAAGATGGGGCTTACTTTGCCCTATATATCATATATAGGTGAGGTATTCAATCTCAAAAACTTCAGAGAAAATGGGAAAAATGTGAAAAATAGCTGTTTTTTAGGCAACATTTATGGCCCCTGCGACCTTGACCTTGAAGCAAGGTCAAGATGCTATGTATGTTTTTTGGGACCTTGTCATCATACACCATCTTGCCAAATTTGGTACTGATAGACTGAATAGTGTCCAAGAAATATCCAACGTTAAAGTTTTTCGGACGGACGGACGTCCGGACGGAACGGACGGACGGACGGACGGACGACTCGGGTGAGTACATAGACTCACTTTTGCTTCGCATGTGAGTCAAAAACGACTCTTAACGGCGGGCGCAATTCGCGGTGGGATAGAACTGCCGTGCGGCTAATAGAAGAGCCAGCCAGCCAGCGACACCGGGTTCGATTCCCGGCATGGGCGGTCTATTTTTTTTTTAATTTTTTTTTTTTTTTAATTCTTGTTTTCTATTGTTTATTATGAACGTTTTAATGTTTTATTTTACTCTAATAATTTTTTTAATTGTGTAAAATAAATAAATAATAATTTTTTTTTTTTTTTTTAATCCAAGTGATCCGGGTTCGATTTCCGGCAAATGCGGTCTATTTTTTTTTTTTTTTTAATTCTTGTTTACTATTGTTTATTATGAACGTTTTAATGTTTTATTTTACTCTAATACATTTTTTAATTGTGTAAAATAAAAAACGCTGGCGCTGGACGCGAGTACTCTTCAGACTGGCTCGCTCCCCCAGTATGAAATTTTTTGTCTTGAGCACGTGGATTTTACACAATTAAAAAAATTATTAGACTAAAATAAAACATTAAGAAGTTCATAATAAACAAGAAGGGCAAAGCCCATACGACTCACATGCTTTACACATTTTTCCTACCAAAATACATGTGACCTTGACCCAAGGTCAAGGTGATCCAAGGTCATGCAACACAAAGCTGTTAATTCAAGACATAGGAAGTACAATGGTGCTTATTGGCTCTTTCTACCATGAGATATGGTCACTTTTAGTGGTTCACTACCTTATTTTGGTCACATTTCATAAGGGTCAAAGTGACCTTGACCTTGATCATATGTGACCAAATGTGTCTCATGATGAAAGCATAACATGTGCCCCACATAATTTTTAAGTTTGAAACAGTTATCTTCCATAGTTCAGGGTCAAGGTCACTTCAAAATATGTATACAATCCAACTTTGAAGAGCTCCTGTGACCTTGACCTTGAAGCAAGGTAAACCAAACTGGTATCAAAAGATGGGGCTTACTTTGCCCTATATATCATATATAGGTGAGGTATTCAATCTCAAAAACTTCAGAGAAAATGGGAAAAATAGCTGTTTTTTAGGCAACATTTATGGCCCCTGCGACCTTGACCTTGAAGCAAGGTCAAGATGCTATGTATGTTTTTTGGGGCCTTGTCATCATACACCATCTTGCCAAATTTGGTACTGATAGACTGAATAGTGTCCAAGAAATATCCAACGTTAAGTTTTCCGGACGGACGGACGGACGTCCGGACGGACGGACGGACAGACGACTCGGGTGAGTACATAGACTCACTTTTGCTTCGCATGTGAGTCAAAAATAGTAAACAATAATTTAAAAAAAAAAAAAAAAATAGACCACCCATGCCGGGAATCGAACCCAGATCACTTTGGCCATAGCGGACGTGCTTTCGTCTTGTGCACGTGGATTTAAAAAAAAAAAATTTTTTTAATTTATTTTATACAATTAAAATAATTATTAGAGTAAAATAAAACATTAAAACGTTCATAATAAACAATAGTAAACAAGAATTAAAAAAAAATAGACCGCCCATGCCGGGAATCGATCCCGGATCACTTTGGCCATAGGCGTACGTGATTCGCACCAGCTAGCTGGCTGTTCCATTAGCTGCACGACAGTTGTACTCCCACCGCAAAAACTCCCACCGTTAAGAGTGGCTTTTGTGATTTATTTCGCATTTAGGTCCCAGGTAACATTATGAAGTTTTAATACGATCAATCGGACCTATTATCAAGTTAGTGTATCAACTTTTGAAAGAACTGCGCCCAGTAGTTTCCCAGCAATAAGCCGTTAAGTCGAGACAGACATACACACACACAATTAAAGGCATATGTACGCGCTCCCGTGTTTACAAAGTGTAGTTTGCCCATAATCGATGTCAAACGCACCATAAGACCATGTAATGACGATATGTCGCCATGCGCGGACCATATACATGCATTACAGCTTGTTTTAGAGTCTCAAAAACTTTGGATGTAAACAAAGACGCGGAGTTATTTCCCTTGCGTCAACGCTACCTCTGTTGGCAAATCTATAAATAGGACGATCCAGATCAAAATGAAAATTAACATATCTCAACATTGAAGGGGTCCTAGACCACAATATTTTGCAGGGAACTTAATTTAGCATGTCTCCAGCTGTTGGTAAAGCAATTAGCGTGTATAGTCATCGAGTACATATGGCTTTAAAGTCTGCTGGACCCTAAGTACTGCGTACTCGGGGATAAAAAACGCTGGCGCTGGACCCGAGTACTCTTCAGACTGGCTCGCTCACCCAGTATGAAATTTTTTGTCTTGTGCACGTGGATTAAAAAAAAAAAATTCTTTATTTTACACAATTAAAAAAATTATTAGAGTAAAATAAAACATTAAGAAGTTCATAATAAACAATAGTAAACAAGAATATATAAAAAAAAAAAATAGACCACCCATGCCGGGAATCGAACCCGGATCACTTTGGCCATAGGCGGACGTGCTTTCGTCTTGTGCACGTGGATTTAAACAAAAAACAAAAAAAATATTTTCTTTTATTTATTTTACACAATTAAAAAAATTATTAGAGTAAAATAAAACATTAAAACGTTCATAATAAACAATAGTAAACAAGAATTAAAAAAAATTATTTATTTTACACAATTAAAAAAAACTATTGGAGTAAAATAAAACATTAAAACGTTCATAATAAACAATAGTAAACAAGAATTAAAAACAAAAACAATAGACCGCCCATGCCGGGAATCGATCCCGGATCACTTTGGCCATAGGCGGACGTGATTCGCACCAGCTAGCTGGCTGTTCCATTAGCTGCACGGCAGTTGTACTCCCACCGCAAAAACTCCCCCCGTTAAGAGTCGCTTTTGTGATTTATTTCGCATTTAGGTCCCAGGTAACATTATGAAGTTTTAATACGATCAATCGGACCTATTATCAAGTTAGTGTATCAACTTTTGAACGAACTGCGCCCAGTAGTTTCCCAGCAATAAGCTGTTAAGTCGAGACGAACAGACACACAGATAGCCTACACAGATACACAGACACACAATTAGAGTCTGCAAGACCCTCCTACTGCGTACTCGGGGATAAATTTAAAAAAAAAAATATTTTTTTTAATCCACGTACACAAGACAAAAACTTTCATACTGGGGGGCCAGTCTGAAGAGTACTCGCGTCCAGCGCGAGCGTTTTTTATTACAACCAAGCTGAAATGCAATACCGAAGTCCAGCCTTCGTCGAAGATTTCTTTTCAAAAATTTCAATCAATTTGATTGAAAAATGAGGGTGTGAATGCCTAGCAAACGCCTCCCCCCCCCCCCCGACCCTCACCCCTTCCGCACAGATTTCGAATAAAAGTAGGGGGTAGGCGTTCGCTAGGTATACACCCCTTTGCAAGATAAAGTGTCATCACATTTTCACGAGAGAAAAAAAGTGATACAACCATATGATTTATGCAATTTCAATGAAAAATAAACACGCCGCTTTTGTACACTAATAAAGATCAACGATCTGTGATAAAAAAAAAAAAACAAGTCGCGTAAGGCAAAAATACAACATTTAGTCAAGTAGCTGTCGAACTCACAGAATGAAACTGAACGCAATGCAACGCAGCAAGACCGTATACTCGTAGCATCGTCAGTCCACCGCTCACGGCATAGGCAGTGAAATTGACAAGAAGAGCGGGGTAGTAGTTGCGCTGGGAAGGATAGCACGCTTTTCTGTACCTCTCTTCGTTTTAACTTTCTGAGCGTGTTTTTAATCCAAACATATCATATCTATATGTTTTTGGAATCTGGAACCGACAAGGAATAAGATGAAAGTGTTTTTAAATTGATTTGGACAATTTAATTTTGATAATAATTTTTATATATTTAATTTTCAGAGCTTGTTTTTAATCCGAATATAACATATTTATATGTTTTTGGAATCAGCAAATGATGGAGAATAAGATAAACGTAAATTGGGATCGTTTTATAAAAAACATATTTTTTTTACAATTTTCAGATTTTTAATGACCAAAGTCATTAATTAATATTAATTAATTTTTAAGCCACCCCGCTGAAATGCAATACCGAAGTCCGGGTTTCGTCGAACATTACCCGACCAAAATTTCAACCAATTTGTTTGAAAAATGAGGGCGTGACAGTGCCGCCTCAACTTTCACGAAAAGCCGGATATGACGTCATCAAAGACATTTATCAAAAAAATGAAAAAAACGTTCGGGGATTTCATACCCAGGAACTCTCATGTCAAATTTCATAAAGATCGGTCCAGTAGTTTAGTCTGAATCGCTCTACACACACACACACACAGACAGACACACACACACACACACGCACACACATACACCAGGACCCTCGTCTCCATTCCCCCCTCTATGTTAAAACATTTAGTCAAAACTTGACTAAATGTAAAAACAAGTCGCGTAAGGCGAAAATACAACATTTAGTCAAGCTCAGTCGAACTCACAGAATGAAACTGAACGCATTGCATTTTTTCCGTAAGACTCGTAGCATCGTCTGTCCACAGCTCGTGACAAAGGCAGTGAAATTAACAATCCAGAAAAGCGCGGTAGCGGTTGCGCTGAGGAGGATAGCACGCTTTTCTGTACCTCTCTTCGGTTTAACTTTCTGAGCGTGTTTTTAATCCAAACATATCATATCTATATGTTTTTGGAATCAGAAACCGACAAGGAATAAGATGAAATTGTTTTTAAATCGATTTCGGAAATTTAATTTTAATCATAATTTTTATATTTTTAATTTTCAGAGCTTGTTTTTAATCCGAATATAACATATTTATATGTTTTTGGAATCAGAAAACGATGAAAAATAAGATTAACGTAATTTTGGATCATTTTATTACAAAAATTATTTTAATTACAATTTTCAGATTTTTAATGACCAAAGTCATCAATTAATTTGTAAGTCTCCAAGCTAAAATGCAATACCAAAGTCCGGCCTTCGTCGAAGATTGCTTGACCAAAATTTTAATCAATTTTATTAAAAAATGAGGGTGTGACAGTGCTGCCCTCAACTTTTACAAAAAGCCGGATATGACGTCATAAAAGACATTTATAAAAAAAAAATCTGGGGATATTACTCTCAGGAACTCTCATGTAAAATTTTTATAAAGATCGGTCCAGTAGTTTACTCTGAATCGCTCTACACACACACACAGACACACACAAACACACACACACACACATACACACACACACACACACACACAATAATAGCACCAGAAGAAATGAGAACAATCTGTCCAGCGGAGAAGCCAGAATAAACAACTACAATAAATACAACGGATACAGAAGAAGAACCAGTCAGAACCAAAGATACCAGTTCAATGAGTACCAAGAACATGACAACAGAAACAAGTACGAGTATCATGGATTCGACAGAGAAACTGATGAAGGTGGATACGAGCGAGAAATCGACGACCATGGACATGACAGAGAAATCGACGACCGTGGATATGAGAGAGAAATCGACGACCGTGGATATAACAGAGAAATCGACGACTGTGGATATGACAGAGAAATCGACAAACGTGGATATGACGGAGAAATCAACGACCGTGAGTACAACGAATACTACGGAAGAAACGAGTACTACGTGGATGATGGATACTACAACTAAAGAAACAAAAACAAATGACTCTATAGAAAGAGCAACAATGATGGACGGAAAAGATGAAAATGATGAAAACAAAACACAAACTGTGGATATATGTTTCATTTTAATTTAAATCTTCATCTTATCACAATAAACATTGAAAATAATAATAATAATAATACTATGGTTACATACAACAAGCAAAAACCTAATTATTATAGTGAGCAAGACGGTGTTCTGATTAAGATTATGTCTTGGAATTTAAAGGGATATAAAGAAGAAATAGATGGTTATACCATAAATAAATTTACTGAAGAAAAAGTAACTCAACATTTAATTGAACATGATATAATATTTGTACAAGAAACGCATTTAGATGAAGATAGCAAAAAAGATATATACCTATCTGGTTTCTTAAAAAATTGTCACTTCATTAGAAGGAAAAGAAATAATGCTGTAAGCGCTTCTGGTGGAATTAGCGTTTTCATAAAAGATTACATAAAACATAAAATAAAGATTTTACCTAGAAGTGATAGTAACATTATATGGCTTCATGTAAAGAATGAATTTATGGGACAAGACGTATTCATTGGATGTATTTATATTCCCCCAGAACACTCATCTTTTGGTAAAGATTTCACCAATGACATATGGCATCAACTGGAAAGTGACATTGAAGAATTATCTACAAAAGGTTCCATCATATTATGTGGAGACATGAATTCAAGAACTGGAGAAATATGTGATTTCATACAATGTGATAGTGACAACAACAGATACCCTTTACCAGATAATTATTGTTTTGACAATTTCTGTAATCGCCAGTCATATGACAAAGTGATTCTAAAGCAAGGAAGACGGTTAGTAAATGCATGCATAAACAACAATCTTTATATTTTGAATGGAAGGACATTAGGCGATGTACATGGTAATTATACCTGCTTTACATACAACGGTTGTAGTACAGTTGATTATATCATATGTTCAAAGGTCTTATTTAAACATGTCATATATATGAAGGTCAATAAGCTAACAGTTTACTCAGACCATTGTTCAATAGAAATGAAAATTAGTCTTCCAATCAAACTACATGAAAACAAAGATACAGAGCAAATCAGACAAAGATATAATAAATATTCAACTAAAACGGAATTAATTGAGCAAATACATAAATGGGACCAGAATTCTCACGAAAAGCTTCAATTAGTTTTGAATACTCAAAACATAAAGGCTCTTCTATTGGAAATAGGTGATGACATTGAAAAAACAAACCAAGTAATTGAAATATCCAATAAATCAAAGTGTATCAATAACATCACAAACAAATTGTCTCTGACATTAACTACTGCAGCAAAACAAGCATTAGGTACAAAAACTAAAACTAATAGAATAAGAAAAAAGTCGCGTAAGGCGAAAATACAATATTTAGTCAAGTAGCTGCCATTTTTCAGCAAGAGCGTATACTCGTAGCATCGTCAGTCCACCGCTCATGGCAAAGGCAGTGAAATTGACAAGAAGACGGGGCAGTAGTTGCGCTAAGAAGGATAGCACGCTTTTCTGTACCTCTCTTTGTTTTAACTTTCTGAGCGTGTTTTTAATCCAAACATATCATATCTATATGTTTTTGGAATCAGGAACCGACAAGGAATAAGATGAAAGTGTTTTTAAATTGATTTGGACAATTTAATTTTGATAATAATATTTATATATTTAATTTTCAGAGCTTGTTTTTAATCCGAATATAACATATTTATATGTTTTTGGAATCAGCAAATGATGGAGAATAAGATAAACGTAAATTGGGATCGTTTTATAAATTTTTATTTTTTTTTACAATTTTCAGATTTTTAATGACCAAAGTCATTAATTAATTTTTAAGCCACCAAGCTGAAATGCAATACCGAACCCCGGGCTTCGTCGAAGATTACTTGACCAAAATTTCAACCAATTTGGTTGAAAAATGAGGGCGTGACAGTGCCGCCTCAACTTTCACGAAAAGCCGGATATGACGTCATCAAAGACATTTATCAAAAAAATGAAAAAAACGTTCGGGGATTTCATACCCAGGAACTCTCATGTCAAATTTCATAAAGATCGGTCCAGTAGTTTAGTCTGAATCGCTCTACACACACACACACACACAGACACACACACGCACACACACACGCACATACACCACGACCCTCGTTTCGATTCCCCCTCGATGTTAAAATATTTAGTCAAAACTTGACTAAATATAAAAAGAAGAAGATGAAGAAATGGTTCGACAATGATTGCTTCTCATTAAGAAAAGAAATGAAATCACTATTAAATTCGTTGAATAGACATCCTTATAATAAAAATATTTGTCAAAAATATTATGCAACAAGAAAGAAATACAAATCAACCTTAAAGAAAAACAAGTCGCGTAAGGCGAAAATACAATATTTAGTCAAGTAGCTGTCGAACTCACAGAATGAAACTGAACGCAACGCAACGCAGCAAGACCGTATACTCGTAGCATCGTCACTCCACCGCCCGTGGCAAAGGCAGTGCACGTGGAATTGACAAGAAGAGCGGGGTATTCGTTGCGCTGAGAAGGATAGCACGCTTTTCTGTACCTCTCTTTGTTTTAACTTTCTGAGCGTGTTTTTAATCCAAACATATCATATCTATATATTTTTGGAATCAGGAACCGACAAGGAATAAGATGAAAGTGTTTTTAAATTGATTTCGAAAAAAAAAATTGATAATAATTTTTATATATTTAATTTTCAGAGCTTGTTTTTAATCCGAATATAACATATTTATATGTTTTTGGAATCAGCAAATGATGGAGAATAAGATAAACGTAAATTTGGATCGTTTTATAAATTTTTATTTTTTTTTTACAATTTTCAGATTTTTAATGACCAAAGTCATTAATTAATTTTTAAGCCACCAAGCTGAAATGCAATACCGAACCCCGGGCTTCGTCGAAGATTACTTGACCAAAATTTCAAACAATTTGGTTGAAAACTGAGGGCGTGACAGTGCCGCCTCAACTTTCACGAAAAGCCGGATATGACGTCATCAAAGACATTTATCAAAAAAATGAAAAAAACGTTCGGGGATTTCATACCCAGGAACTCTCATGTCAAATTTCATAAAGATCGGTCCAGTAGTTTAGTCTGAATCGCTCTACACACACACACACACACACAGACACACAGACACACACAGACACACGCACATACACCACGACCCTCGTTTCGATTCCCCCTCGATGTTAAAATATTTAGTCAAAACTTGACTAAATATAAAAAGCGACTCTACAGAAACCAGCTAGTAAGTAAACTAAATGAAGACTTTGATAAAGATCCAAACTCGGTATGGAAAACGTTAAAGGAATTAAAAACAATTGGAGAAGTAAAGGCAAACAATGTTGCTAAAATTAATCCTATGAAATGGATAAATCATTTGGAAAACCTTATAGGGACAGAAACTAAAGTTGCAGAAGTAAGACGGCAAGAAATTATCTCAGAATTGAATAAAATTCCTGAAAAACATTCGATACCTACCTTAGATAAGGATATAACAGAAGAAGAAATTAGAAATGCATGCAAATCATTGAAAAATAAAAAGTCACCAGGAAAAGATAAAATAATCAATGAACTTATCAAATCAAGTTTAAATTGCACTATTCAAATACTTGTAAAAATATTCAATTTGATCTTTTCAACTGGTTTATATCCAGAAGAATGGAAAAATGGCATCAGCATTCCAATTCATAAAAAAGGGGATCCATTTAATCCAAGTAACTATCGAGGAATAACTCTCACTAATAACCTCGGAAAATTGTTTTGTAAAATCATTAATTCAAGAATATCTTCGTTTTTAGAAAAAAATGACATCTTATTAAGAGAACAAGCAGGATTTCGTAAAAACTATAGAACCACAGACCAAATTTTCATTCTAAAAAACATTGTTGATGATATCATAAAAACTAACAAGTC
>NW_027127983.1:20000-25000 GCF_037325665.1 Littorina saxatilis
AATGCAGAGACTCTTTGACACACAGGAGAGAAAGTTTCAATCTCTGAACAGTGAACTGATGACCAAAATGGACAGCTCGTTCAGTGACGTCAGAAAGCAGATTCAGTCCATACAGTCAAAAGCAGACGACTTAGAACAAAACTACTTCTCTATGCTGCAGGAAACACGGGATACGCACGCTGCAGTTACAACCCTTGAAGAGAGACTTAATCAAACCGCTGCAGAACTAGACGACAAGATAGACAAGCTAGAAGCCTTTTCTAGACGTGACAATCTGAAGTTTTTCAACATAGCACAGTCCGCAGACGAAGACTACTATACGTGCGTCACCAAGGTGCTGGACGTTTTAAGAGATACTGTTCCAGAAAAACATTGGGACAGGACAGACATTGTGCGTGCCCATCGCCTTGGAAACAAAAAGCACGACAGCAACCCAGCAAGGCCACAACCAATGATTGCAAGATTTGCAAGATGGTCCGACAAATTAGAAGTGCTCACAACAGGCAGAGAAGCGCTTAGAAGGAAGAACATCACTGTAGCAGCTGACCTCACTACCAGACAACAGAACATCATCCAGGAGCATCGTGACAGAGGGCTGAAAGCTTACTACAGGGGCAACAAACTCGTTGTAGATGGCCCACTACAACAGCGGCATTACAACCGGAGTTCATCCTTTGGGAGAGGGAGACGAACTCTACACGAGCAGCAGCACAGCTCACGAAACGACTACAACAGAGACAGCGAGGGCGATCAGCAGTGGAGACAAACTACAGGTCAGCGCTCACATAGCAGATCCCGCAGGGACTCTTACAACCGCCACAACACAGCTGAGGACTACAATCCCAAGAACACTAACCAAGCATGGTATGACAGGAGATCCTACCAAGAGTCGGATGAACACACGAATCGCTATGATACAGATGCAGTGCCGACACAGTACTCAACAGAGCAGCGCTATCAAAGCGGAATGTTTGGGGACTCCCACAGCCACCAGTACAATGCAGACCCTTACAACACCAACGACTGGAACCATGATTGGTATGACAGGAGCTCTTACCAAGATTGGGACGCCTACTCGCATCGCCAAGAGCCCGAGGCACGGAGGATCCCACAAAGCGCCCCCAACTCAAAGACTTACTCCGCAACATCACGCGAGAATACACGGTACCCAGAGACAGGAAAGGCCGACCTACGAACTACAGCACCTCGAGACTACCAGATGGAAGACGAGACCACAGCTAGAAAGACATACAGCAGCCCAGACGAAGACAGTCAGCCAGGGAACGCGCCAGCTACCAGTAAAGGTACCGACAACACACACCAGGCAGCGGCCCAACAGCAGGAGACCAAGGTCAACCCAGACGACGCTTCAACGCACAGCCTAGAGATGCCGGCTGGTGGGGGGCCAACTGAGGAGGTCAACGGGGATACAGTGGAAGCAGGAGATCCGTCCGGATCAGCAGCCCTGGTGGAGACTAGTGGAGACGAGTCTGACGACGTACAGGAGGGAAACCTGCGAGCTTTAGAGCTCTCCATACAAGGCGCCACGGACACCACTGCACAAGCAACAGAGGTGCCACCCGCGACACAACACAATGCAGAGGAGAACGACGTCATCGCCGAGGTGCCTGACAAGCGCCCCCTCACTCGAGCACGAGCTCAGACTGTGAGGGAGGGAATGGACAAGCGCCAGATGACTCTTGCTGACTGTGGGGTCCACAGCACAACGCCAGTATCCACGGTTACCAATAGGGTCACAGACGAAGGCGAAGGCGCTAGATAGGATGTCGGCCGGGCCCCTGTTAATCAACTCCATTCGACTAAAACCGTAAGTTTCTTGACGTATAATCTTGAAGGTCTAAAACGCCTCTATGATCCAGATATAGGTTCATATCTATCAACATTTGATTTTGTGCTACTCGTGGAAACTTTTTCAATAACTTTTCCGACTTTGATATTCCCGACTCATGAAGTATTTGTATCCCCAGGCATAAAACTGTCAGATAGTGTAACTGCACGCCTTTCCGGAGGAACTGCTCTGCTTGTCAGAAAAGAACTGTCCCGCTTTGTGACTAGAATAGAAACAGAATACGACAACATGATAATTCTAAAGTTGTCGAAGAGTCTCTTGGCCACAGACCAGGACGTGATCTTATTGGGTGTGTACGTGCCCCCAATCAATTCTGTGTATTACAGAGAAACTGACATTTCGAATGGCATAGCTGTCATTGAACATTGCATGATGGATATTATACAAGACTGTGGTGACCTCCCTTTTATATTAATTGGTGATTTAAATGCCAGAACAAGTTCGAGAAATGCGGTGCACAAAACACTTCTCGATGAGAATCTCGACATTTTTTCGATACACGAGGATTACGTAGAAAAAGACTGTGTGAAACGGAACTCAAAAGACAAAGAACTGAACGAATATGGTAAATGTTTACTCAGTGTCTGCGAACAGTTCGATCTGAAAATTTTGAACGGTGGCCAGGGTGACGAGCGTGGGAATTTCACATATATATCCACCTCGGGTTGTAGTGTGATTGACTATATTATTGTCTCCAGACTCCTCCTTGATTTGCACATCAGAGTGCACGTAGCGGAAAAAATTGAGTCAAAACATATGCCTGTCGAGTGCTACATTCAAATACAAAGTGAAATACATGAGTTGGATAGAAAACAAACAGGGACGTATAGAATCGACAAACTCGTTTGGTGCCCTGATAAAAGGGAAGAATTTATGGCATGTGTAATTTCTGAAGAGGTAAAACACTGTTTTATTGAAGCAGAAAGCAAAATAGACATGGATGTAAATGCCTCGATTAGAAAGTTTACAGAAGGACTGCTTATAGCTGGAGAATGCATGAAAAAAAGTATAACAATAGGAAAAGAACGTAAACAGGCATGGTTTGATTTTGAATGCAAAGAGAAGAGGCAAGCTGTAAGACATGACTTACGAAATGTCCACAACGGTAATTTAGACAAACTTGTGTACACACAAAACAGAAATGAGTACAACGAACTTAACAGATGCAAAAAAGTTGCCCACAGACAAGCAACAATTGAACTGTTGCAAAAAAGTGGTAAAGATCCTAAAACATTCTGGAGAACCATAAGGTCTTTATCAAGGAAAACAACTAATGCTAACACAATAGAAACTGAACAATGGTATGAACACTTTTACAATGTATTCAACACATTCACAGAAACGGACGCAAACAATACTACTGTTGACGAAGCACAAGAGGTAGTAGATGAAAATGAACTAGAGACTACCCAGATGCTGGAATATGACATAACAGAAACAGAGGTTTACGAAGCCATACGAGCATTAAAAAATGGTAAAGCTGCAGGACCAGATGGTGTTATTAGTGAGCTTTTCAAAAATTCAGCTTTTCATGTTGTACCATTCCTAGCCCGGCTCTTCAACAAACTGTTTACATCAGGTTCATATCCTGAAGACTGGTCTGAATCCATCATTCACCCTCTTCATAAAAAAGGGGATATTAACAATCCAGACAATTATAGAGGCATATCATTACTTAATATTTGCAGCAAACTATACAGCTTTATCATAAACAAAAGACTAACCAGTTGGGTAGAATCCAACAACCTATTAAATGAAAGTCAAGCTGGCTTTCGTAAAAAGTACAGTACGACCGATCATATTTTTACTCTATTTGCTATGGTACAAAGACAGTTACTGTCACACAAAAAACTATACGTTGCTTTTATTGACTTCAAGAAGGCCTTCGACTCAGTAGACCGTACAAAGCTGTGGAAGGTGTTGCAAAGCAAAGGAATAAAAGGTAAAATGTACCAAGCCATACTTAGTATGTACAACGTTGTTAAAGCAAAAGTTAGGGCAGGAGCAGAGGTCACTGACCTTTTCATGTGTCCGAGAGGCCTGAAGCAGGGAGAAATAAATAGTCCAATTTTGTTCTCACTTTTCATTAACGAATTGGCGGACGAAATCAAGCGAAAAGGACGACACGGTATACAACTTATCCCAGATTTTATTGAGATATTGATTCTCATGTTCGCAGATGACGTTATTTTGATTTCCGACACTGTGTGTGGGTTACAGAACCAGATAAACGTGCTATACCAAACTGCTTGTAATCTTGGCTTGACTGTTAATTTAGAAAAATCTAACATAGTTATCTTCAGAAATGGTGGTCACATTGCAGCGATTGAAAAATGGATGTATGGCAATATCGAAATGGAAACTGTGAACATGTATAAATACTTAGGAATTTACTTTTCTACAAGGTTGACATTTTCTCACACGCTGAACGATTTAGCGCTGCGTGCAAGAAAGGGTGTGATTGGTATTTTTAAGGTACTGTGGACTCTAGGAGAAAGATCACCAAACATATTCTATAAACTATTCGACTCCCAGATCCAGCCCATGCTCAATTATGCGGCAGAAGTCTGGGGCCTTGATGCAGACCATTCACCTATCGAAAAGGTGCATCTGTTTGCCCTTAAGAGGTTTCTGAACACAAGCATGAAAACACCAAACACACTTGTGTATGGAGAAACTGGCAGACACCCGTTATTTGTCAACACGTTTGTTAAGTCCATACGATTTTGGTTGCGCATCCTGAAAATGCCTAGTCATCGATTGCCACAAAAAGCTTATAAAATGCTGCTTTATTTACACGAACAAAATAAAAGAACATGGGCGTCATCAGTTTGCTATGTGCTGTACAAATACGGCTTTGACCAAGTTTGGATTCAACAAGGCGTTGGAAATGAAAATGCGTTCATAACGGAATTCAAGAACAGACTAGTCACATTATACAAGCAAGAGTGGATAGAAACAGTACACAGTAAAGAACGATTCCTTTTCTATAGCACTTTCAAGTCAGCCTTATCTATGTCTTCATACTTAAATGACCTGAAGCACGTCAAAGCAAGAAACTGCCTGATTAGGTTAAGACTTGGTGTCTCGCCACTCAAAGTGCATCGATTACGACACACTCGGTCGTCAA
>NW_027127983.1:30000-65262 GCF_037325665.1 Littorina saxatilis
TGGAATTGCAACAGGGAGATACTGAAGTAATTGGAAACAAACACTTGAAATTGACAGAGAAACAATTGAAAATATATTACTGACATGAGCGTACAATATTTTAATGGAAGTGCATTTTTAGCACGAAGCATCCGCAGGAGGATGCACTAACAATTACATAGTGCCACAAAATGTGTACGGACATTTCACAACCGTGCATTATTAGCACAGAACACATACATGGGGGCGCACAAAACATTATTGTACCATGATGATGATCGGGATTGTTGAAGATCTTTTCTTGTGCAAGGCGCCCCTGTATGACCGCAACTGATCCAACCGGCCGCATCTGAACAAACGACGTCGAAACGGCGCGAAACACGTCCTCTCGGTTGGTCTCGGATTGACTCGGCTCCTCTCGGTCTTTTTTTTTTGTGTGTCTTTTTTTCTTTTCCTTATGGTCGGAGTGGTATATTTATGTACATCTTAGATTAAAAAACACAACCGAAAGCTGTGTTTAATCGTTTCGCGTAAATTGTACTTTTTTTTCAGCTTTGAAATTGTTTTGGCTTGGAGAGTCAGCGCGCTTTGGCTTGGAGGCTAATTCTCCACAGGCACGTTCTTCCCAACCACAGATACCAGCGTCGTCCGCGACGCTGGAATAACTGGCATGGTATTCTTTATTCCCTTTTCTATCTTCCCTCCTCCTCTCCGGCCTACCCGACCGAAGCCTATGGCTATGTTGGGCGCAAAGTAAGAATCCGGGGCAGAGTTGAAATAATCAAGAATTCCCGAAACCTCACTTGATTTCCAACAAAGCGCCGCATTTCCGGAAACGAGCTGCCTCGTTCTAGAAATGGCAACCCTTCGACTGGCACAAAAAAGTATACCCTTTTCACAGGTCATGAATAAGGTATATGAAAAAGCAAGGTCTTATACAGGGGAAGTCTTGAATTGGGGAAGTGGGGGTACACTGTGTAACTATATTCTCTCAGTGACACTCTGCGCATGCAGCTAGCTAGTTGCTGCTGTCTCGATCTATTTTGAACACAATGAATTTTTTTCTCAGAGTAGAGTGTTAGTTTGTTACAACAGGCTGAAATCATCTTTAATTTGAATCAACATTTTGCAACAATCAATCACATCAATATAGCCACAGACTTGCACATTACATTTCAAGAGCCTAGATTATCATGCAGTGACAATAAGAGCCTACTCAGTAAAAGGACGTAATGCTGTCTCTGCAGCCCAGAGAGACTCAGTTAAGACTGAGTAAAACAATTATTACAATCGATAGTTACCAGTGAAAAGTTATATCAGAACACTCTTGTTGTGTTTTTGTTGTTGTAAAATCTAAGAGCTGAAACGTTAAAAATTACGTAAAATTGGTGCGTTTTGGTCGAGAGGGATGGGTTGTTGAACTGTGTTGTTACAGCCCGCCGAAGCAGAGACATACATTCTATGTCTCTGGCCGAAGTTATCAAAAGTGTTTTTGCTTTTTGTAATTCGGTTGGTTTAAACTGTTTTATTCAACGTTTGTGCATTATTTACAAAAAACGCATATTGAGTAAACAACAACAAGCATAATGCTTATAGTGGTGTTTACAGTTTGTAATTCGGTTGGTTTGGTGCGTTATACAATGCATCTGCTTTTTCAAGACTAAGCATTGATCACTTTAAAACACAAGGATCATCATAGGCCATCATGACTTGTATCATTTTACATCGCATTCTAAGAAAGAGCAGAATTCTCACTATGCGCGCGGTACATTTCTAGAATCGCGTAGCGCAAAGTTGGAATTCCTACAATGGCGGCCATTGTTGGAATTCCAACAAAGCGCAGGTCATTTCCGGAAAAGCGCCGATGACGAGATGGGTCGCAACAGCTACACACAATGCGCAATACACTACATCTTCTCAGTTAGTTCAAGTTTTATTAGTCCATAACCCATGGGAGCATTTTGAACAATAAATACAAGCAATACAATCATGATATATGCTAATAATAGTAAATACAAAAAAAAGATATGAAAAACTGTTACAAATTCTATTAATAAAGTCCAAAATATTCTTTAGCAATTTCTTTTTGTTAGTAGCAAACAACTTTTTAAATTTAAGTGCATTAGGTTTTTTCCAATAGTAAGGTGGTAACAACTCAGCTCTTTCTTCTTTGAAAAAATCACAGACAAATAAATAATGGAATTCATCACCTATGTCTTGTGATACACATTTGCCATTTGGTGCAAATTCTTTCTGACCTCGGGATATTAAGATAACGTTCTTTCTGTATTTCTGTACAGGCAAATTGTTGTTTAATGTTCTAAACTTCATCATTGAAACACATTGCTGATATGGATCTCACAACAACACACGTCCTCTCTCCTCTGTGTCTCTCAAGGTTCTCTTTCACACCCTAGCATGTACATACATTTATAATCAAACTTTAGCTAGAGTCACAAACATCCAATCAACATCTTAGTAACCACCCGTAACCACGACACTCTAAGCAGGTTCCGTGTTTTATTGGTTTAAACTAAAGACAAAAGGAAAGGGGAGGGGGGGGGGTGTAAGGACTAAAACATTCGAGCCCAGCTGGCATCGTCTATCATCTACCCGGATCAAATTCAAGGAATTAACACCATGACCTACTTGAAACCCACTGCTACATGCCGCTAGCCGAGGAATACAGAGACAGACAGACCGCCATATGACGTAACAACACCTGCAGGCTCCCGGTGCCTGTCCCTCCATCCTCCGGGAAACTAACCCCCGGTTAGGCCATAAAAGTTACGCAACTGACCACCTGCTGGCCACCGGCTACCCGTCTCTCTTCCTAGGGGAGCGGTTTAAGTTCAAAGGATCAAAGACTAGTCAGAACATGGACACAGACGGCTAAGCGCGCTTAGGATCTACCCCTGACTGGACATGTGCATCTCAACATTTAACTTAGAACAGATAATGGCATTACACAAAACATAAAGCGATCGGAAACATGAACTACAAACACTAGACTGGACAATGACAAAACTTACTCTATAATTGGTTACTGGTCGCCCTGTCACAAATGGAACACGTGGTTTTTTTTAACAAACGAAGTCGGTAACACGATCTAACACGGTGTAGGACAAGCTTCATACCACCGGGATCCATTCTGATAATCATCGGTCCACGGATAAGGGAAGTAACTCATTTTTGATCTGAGTTCAGGATGAATTCACCTCCTCATCAGTTTCCAAACTTTAAAACAAAAACAACATGTTAATGCATTTGAGGCATTTTTTGTGATGTGATGTTTTAAACCATTATTGTGCATTGCTTAATCTGCCTCCTGGGTGTTATCGAAGAGTCTTAAAAATATTTACTTCATTAAATTCTGCAAAGCGCTGTCAAATATTTCGATAAAATAGAGCCACCAATATCACTAACACCGCTACAGCAACAGCAACAACAAAAACAAAGAAAACAAAATTAAAATAAAAAGACAGAACAAAGCAGAACATCAACATAGAGACAAAAATCTGTTATATTTACTTGTTCATTCTGATGACTTGTTTCACGACTTAACACATTTTTGAAGTTGACGCTCTCACTACAAACACTGAATGAAGATATGACGGAGGCAATAGCTGAACAGCCCTAGTTGACTGGCGTTACAAGTTCAAGTTCAAGTTCAATTAAGACATAAGACATACGACATAAGACTTTATTTCAACCATGTGCAGTACACTAGGGACATGTTTTGGCCAGAGTACAATCAATCAATCCATACACGCCCTTCCAAACATCGCTTGCAATCTCAGTCACACACACGCTCACGCACGCCCGCATACATTCCCCACACAAAACCCACAACAGCACACACGCGCAAGCATGCTCCTCCTTTACAAAACGTGTTTAACCATCAATTGCAGCTAAGAGAGACAGAGTTCAGCAATTTTATATTGAGTTAGACGAACGTATTTCCGACCAAGGTTCCTTTGGTACTAAAAAGTGGTGGCAGTTGGTAAAGTCATTCATGGACAAGAAAGGGCTTGGTGTTGATGAAATTCCTCCGATTAATTTTGAAGGCAAGATTTACCAGTCAAACCAGGAAAAAGCCAACGTTCTGAACATTTTTTTCATACATAATTCCGTTCTTGAAACCCCAGATGACAATTTGCCTCAAGCTGATTTTTTAGACAGCGAACTTAATGAGATTTATCTTACAGTCGATGAGATTAAAGAGGTTATTAAACGCCTTGATACAGGTAAAGCCACTGGTCCGGATCTTATTCACAATAGACTTCTAGTTGCTGCTGTTGACGCCATAGCAGAACCTCTGACATATTTGTTTAACAGAAGCCTTAGAGAAGGTATATATCCTAGTTTGTGGAAGACGGCTCATGTCACTCCTATTTACAAAGCCGGCCCAGCCGATTGTTGTAACAATTATCGACCAATTTCATTATTAAGTTGTGTTGGGAAGGTAATGGAGCGCTGTGTCCACAGCCATGTTTACACCTTCTTACAGCGAAATAATATATTATCATCTGCACAGTCAGGATTTATTTCTGGTGACTCTACCATCTGTCAGCTGGCTTCGATTTGTGACGAGTTGTGTGTAAATTACGCTAAGTTTTGCTTATTGCTTGGGTTCTTGGTGTTATGTCTCAGTTAAATGTATGCCTTGTATGCTTGTTGATTTGTGCTAGTTTATTCTATAATGAATTTGTAAAGCGCCTGGAGCCAATTGATGGGACTCGCGCTATAGAAAAGTTATTTATTATTATTATTATTATTATTATTATTATTATTATTATATGGGAATTACCACTCAAGCTGTTTTTTGTGATGTGTCAAAAGCATTTGAAAAAGTCTGGCACAAAGGGTTATTATATAAACTGGAATTAGCAGGAATAAGAGGACAATTGTTAAAATGGTTTCACGATTATTTAACAAATCGCCATCAGGCTGTTGTTATTAAGGGTGCTAAGTCTGCGTTAAAATGTATCCCTGCAGGTGTTCCACAAGGTTCTGTTCTTGGCCCCTTGTTATTCCTGATATATATTAATGACATTGTGAATGATATTGAATCTGTTATAAAGTTGTTTGCTGATGACACGAGCATGTCCATGTCCTTAGAAGATCCAATTAGACGAGCGCAGACTTTGAACGCAGACCTAAACAAAATTAGTACCTGGGCAAAACAGTGGAAAGTTAAATTTAACGAAGCAAAAACGGAATTGTTAGACATAAAACGTGATAATATACCAACCGAACCAATCATTTTTAATAATATTGTTTTGGAAAACGTGAACCAACATAAACATCTTGGCGTAATTTTGCAGAATAATTGTAAATGGGACTTCCAAGTGAGAAGCATCGTAAAAAAGGTCACCCTCTTAATTAATTGTTTAAGATATTATAAATACAGATTAAATCGTAAAAGTCTGGAAACTATGTACAAATCCTTCGTTCTTCCACATTTTGACTATGCAGACATCCTATGGGACAACTGCACCGAGTACTGGTCAACTGCACTGGAAAAATTACATTTGGAAGCAATTCGGACTATAATCGGTGGTGTACGCGGCACCAGCCACGAAAAGCTGTATAAAGAAAGCGGATTTTGTAACCTAAAAGAAAGACGGAGCAGACACAAACTAATTTTATATTACAAGATGGTATTTGGCAAATGTCCTCATTACTTATCACAACTTTTGCCACCTTTAACCCCCAACTATGGGTTAAATAGCCGGGCAGGACAGGCTCGTCAACCCTGGAAGGCAGCTGTCCTAGGAGAAGATCACTCCAAAATTAAAACGAGGGCAGAGGAGGCTCACTATCCCTGCAAGGAAACTCCTCTAGGAGAAGGACCACTCCAAATTTAAACCCACGTAGTCCCCCGAAGACGGAAGACATCGGCCATTAGGCGGGGAGCAGACCGGATGTCTACGCTTACTACGACAAATGATTGTGTCTAGGTCGAATGTTCGTGATGGTGTCGCCACCTTTAACTTCTGATGTTAACCCCTATCATCGAAGAAGACCATCAGAAAGAAGAGTTCCCACTTGCAAAACTGAATTATACCGTCGATCTTTTATACCATCTACCACTGTCCTTTGGAACAACTTGCCAGACAACATCAAAACAACTAACTCAATCAGCGAATTCAAACACTATCTAACTATTCCTGATTATAACGTACCTGCCTATTACTACTGTGGTAAACGACTGGAAGAGATTCATCACTGCAGAATGCGCCTAAACATGAGTAACTTGAATTCTGACCTGTGCAAACGCCACTTACAGGAAAATCCGCAGTGCGCTTGCGGCTACCTGCACGAAACAGCTGACCATTACTTGACACATTGCCCTCTGTACGTAGACGCTCGCCTATCTATATATACGACTTGTGTCGGTGTGTCTGTGTATCTGTGTCTTCGCGATGCACGGCCAAAGTTCTCGATGGATCTGCTTCAAATTTGGTGGGCTTATTCACAGAGACCCCGGACACAACCTGATCGATGAGATATTTCAACACGTGCTCTCAGCGCGCAGCGCTGAACCGATTTTGGTTCCACCTCAGCTACCCGGGCCCCCATACCGACACACCAAAGCCGCTACACCACATCACAACGCCAAAGTTCTCGGTGGATCTTTTTCAAATTTGGACACCGTATTCAGCTAGCTACACCCCGGACACAATATCATCGATGAGATATTTCAACACGTGCTCTCAGCGCGCAGCGCTGAACCGATTTTGGTTTTTGTGTTCATTTCACCATTATAAGTAACTCTTCCTTATCTTCTCCAGGTTTTCAGCGTTTACCTCCCTTCCTTCGTATGGTGCACTATAGTATGAGTGGGGCATCTTCGGATATTCCCGGCGTTCTGTTACTATTTTTAGAAGGTCACCGCAGTGTCCAGAACGTAAATTGGACCCGTAAATTATCCTCACTGTAAAAGTGCAAAGGTCGAATCAATTTATAGCCACGCGAAAAAATACACTGTCATCTATCTCTCTATATATACGGCTTCTCTGTGTTTGTGTGTGTGTGTGTGTGTGTGTGTGTGTGTCTCTCTCTCTATGTGGGCAACACCTGTGGATTGTTCAGTTCTGTTTGTGATGTGGTCTGGCGGCTTTTGTGTATTTGTATGTACTGGCCTTCCTTTGAGAAGCCATAACAGATCAAAAGGGCTTAGAGATAAGCTCTAAATTGCTCAATCCTGTTTGAGTGGAGTTCGCCTCCAAAGGTGATTAACACGGTTACATTCGTCGACAAGGATGGGACTCGATATGGTCAGGAATGGCATTATGGCCACTGAATCATTTTCGTGCTGTTCCCATTCCACGAATCTGGGAGGGACCTAAGCTTGGCGTGTCCATTGTTCGGACCCGGCAAAGCCGGCGTACGGCTCTAAGTATTTCATCCCGGCGAAGCCGGCTACCCGGCGAAGCGGGTATTCCTCTAGTCTAAAATAAATGCACTACCTGTAGGCCTACATTACAGACATGTTGAAATAGTGTTAAATGTAAAATGGTAGCGAAAACCTTTCTCTTCGCACCAACAAGCTTATTTTTGAAAGTGTCCTATCGTTTATCTGTAAATCTGGTCGTTTTTACATTTAGTCAAGTTTTGACTAAATGTTTTAACGTAGAGGGGGGAATCGAGACGAGGGTCGTGGTGTATGTGTGTGTGTCTGTGCGTGTGTGTGTGTGTGTGTGTGTGTGTAGAGCGATTCAGACTAAACTACTGGACCGATCTTTATGAAATTTGACATAAGAGTTCCTGGGTATGATATCCCCAGACGTGTTTTTCATTTTGTTGATAAATGTCTTTGATGACGTCATATCCGGCTTTTCGTGAAAGTTGAGGCGGCACTGTCACGCTCTCATTTTTCAACCAAATTGGTTGAAATTTTGGTCAAGTAGTCTTCGACGAAGCCCGGACTTCGGTATTGCATTTCAGCGTGGTGGCTTAAAAATTAATTAATGACTTTGGTCATTAAAAATCTGAAAATTGTAAAAAAAATATTTTTTTTATAAAACGATCCCAATTTACGTTTATCTTATTCTCCATCATTTTCTGATTCCAAAAACATATAAATATGTTATATTTGGATTAAAAACAAGCTCTGAAAATTAAATATATAAAAATTATTATCAAAATTAAATTTTCCAAATCAATTTAAAAACACTTTCATCTTATTCCTTGTCGGTTCCTGATTCCAAAAACATATAGATATGATATGTTTGGATTAAAAACACGCTCAGAAAGTTAAAACGAAGAGAGGTACAGAAAAGCGTGCTATCCTTCTCAGCGCAACTACTAAACCGCTCTTCTTGTCAATTTCACTGCCTTTGCCATGAGCATGTGCGGTGGACTGACGATGCTACGAGTATACGGTCTTGCTGCGTTGCATTGCGTTCAGTTTCATTCTGTGAGTTCGACAGCTACTTGACTAAATGTTGTATTTTCGCCTTACGCGACTTGTTGTTAATTTGACTCAGTACGCATATCCATGCCAACAACCCTTATTTTATATACATTTTTCAATTATATATTCAGCGAACTACTGCTTATTTGCCACTGGATTACAGTTTACAATGTACTATGTATATTCTTTTTGTATGCGCTAACCACCTTCATCTTTCATATGTACCTACCATTCTTTCGTCCCACCTCCACCCTCCCCCTCTTCCTCCTGCTAGCTTGTTCCTGTTCTTTTTGGTTTGCTTCAACTATGCTGTTGACCTAGATAGTTCCATAGTTTATAAGTAATGTTTGTCCGACATCATATTTTTGTTAATTTGTAACTACGTAGGGCGCGTAATATTAGCGTTCGCTTGAGTTCGTGTCCCTATTGTTTATCGTTGTATTGTTGTACCATGTTTGATTTAATAAAACATTGTTTAAACAAACCAACAATTGTACATATATGCGTAAGATAAACAGCATTGAGAGAGGCTTATACGGATCAAGTTCAAGTGACGCCGATCAAGTGACAGAAACTGAATTTTGTGTGTGTGTGTGTGTGTGTGTCTGTGTCTGTCTGTCTGTCTGTCTGTGCGTGTGTGTGTGTAGAGCGATTCAGACCAAACTACTGGACCGATCTTTATAAAATTTGACATGGGAGTTCCTCGGAATGATATCCCCGGACATTTTTTTCTTTTTTTCAATAAATACTTTTGATGACGTCATATCCGGCTTTTTGTCAGTTGAAGCGGCACTGTCACACCCTCATTTTTCAATCAAATTGATTGAAATTTTGGCCAAGCAATCTTCGACGAAAGCCGGACTTCGGTATTGCATTTCAGCTTGGTGGCTTAAAAATTAATTATCAAAATCAAATTTCCGAAATCGATAAAAACAATTTCATCTTATTCCTTGTCGGTTCCTAATTCCCAAAATATATAGATATGATATGTTTGGATTAAAACACGCTCAGAAAGTTAAAACGAAGAGAGGTACAACAAGTCGCGTAAGGCGAAATTACTACATTTAGTCAAGCTGTGGAACTCACAAAATGAAACTGAACGCACTGCATTTTTTTCACATTGACCGTAGTCCGCCGCTTGTGCATAACGGAGGGAAACTGACGAGCCTGTTCAGCGCGGTAGTGGTTTCGCTGTGCTGCATAGCACACTTTTCTGTACCTCTCTTCGTTTTAACTTTCTGAGCGTGTTTTTAATCCAAACATATCATATCTATATGTTTTTGGAATCAGGAACCGACAAGGAATAAGATGAAATTGTTTTTAAATCGATTTCGAAAATTTAATTTTGATCATAATTTTTATATTTTTCATTTTTAGAGCCTGTTTTTAATCCAAATATATCATATCTATATGTTTTTGGAATCAGGAACCGACAAGTAATAAGATGAAATTGTTTTTAAATTGATTTCGAAAAGTTAATTTTAATCATAATTTTTATATTTTTCATTTTTAGAGCCTGTTTTTAATCCAAATATAACATATTTATATGTTTTTGGAATCAGGAAATGATTTAGAATAAGATGAACGTAAATTTGGATCGTTTTATATTAAAAAAAAATTATCCCCGAGTACGCAGTACTAGGGTCCTGCAGACTTTAATTGTGTGTCTGTCTGTCTGTCTGTCTGTCTGTCTGTTCGTCTCGACTTAACAGCTTATTGCTGGGAAACTACTGGGCGCAGTTCGTTCAAAAGTTGATACACTAACTTGATAATAGGTCCGATTGATCGTATTAAAACTTCATAATGTTACCTGGGACCTAAATGCGAAATATTCCACAAAAACGACTCTTAACGGGGGGAGGTTTGGCGGTGGGAGTACAACTGCCGTGCAGCTAATGGAACAGCCAGCTAGCTGGTGCGAATCACGTCCGCCGGCATGGGCGGTCTATATTTTTTTTAGTTTTTTTTTAAATTCTTGTTTACTATTGTTTATTATGAACGTTTTAATGTTTTATTTCACTGTAATAATTTTTTTAATTGTGCAAAATAAATATAAATTTTTTTTTATTTTTTTAAATCCAAGTGGGCGAGTATTCCCGGAGTGGGCGGTCTATTTTTTTTTTAATTCTTGTTTACTTGCGTGCGTGTACCACTGCGCAAGGAGTATAGGCATTTGAGCTCACTGGCGAATGTCAGATTTGTTGGCTTGGAGAAAAGCGTTTCCGACTATGGCCAAAGGGATCCGGGTTCGATTCCCGGCATGGGCCGTCTATTTTTTAAAAAAAAAATTAATTTTTTTTTTGGAATAAATTCTTGTTTACTATTGTTTATTATGAACGTTTTAATGTTTTATTTTACTCTAATAATTTTTATAATTGTGTAAAATAAATAAAAAAATTTTTTTAATTTTTTTTTTTAATCCAAGTGATCCGGGTGGAAAGCGATTCGTCTGTGGCCAAAGTGATTCGGGTTCGATTCCCGGCATGGGCGGTCTATTTTTTTATTTTTTTTAAATTTTTTTTTTTAATAACTTCTTGTTTTTACTATTGTTTATTGTGAACGTTTTCATGTTTTATTTTACTTTATCGTGAGAGAGACACCCGTGAGATAATAATCGTTCAAATCACACGTGTGTATATCATGTAAATGAGGTCATGTCAAGCAAGTCTGGCAGGGACCTGTTTTTCCACTGCTTATGATGCCAAAGTCACCGAGACAAACGTCATTATAGAAACACAAATTGCGCTCGCTAATTACCCTCGATGAATCTTTAGAACTAACACGTCACGCCACACTTTCAGAGTGACGTTTCTTTGCTTTGACGTAATAGATTGCACGAGGCTTTAGAAGAGATCGAGGTTCTAAAACAAGCGTCTTCAATTTAGCTGCCTCGAATGCAGGACATTTTCAGTAAAATACACGTAAGTACAGCTATGTAGGATAAACAGAATACTACATGGCTTTCTGTTCCGTACCAGATTTACACTCGTTGCTTTTTCAAATAGTGAACAGCTCGTTTTCGCTCGCAGTTCAATATTTAAAAAAACAACTCGTGTAAATCTGGCACGACACAGCAAGCCATGTAGTATTCTCTATCTAATAATTTTTTTAATTGTGTAAAATAAATAAATAATTTTTTAATTTTTTTAATTTTTTTTTAATCCACGTGCACAAGACAAAAACTTTCATACTGGGGGAGCGAGCCAGTCTGAAGAGTACTCGGGTCCAGCGCGAGCGTTTTTTTTATCCCCGAGTACGCAGTAGGAGGGTCCAGCAGACTTTAATTGTGTGTCTGTCTGTCTATCTGTGTGTCTCGACTTAACAGCTTATTGCTGGGAAACTACTGGGCGCAGTTCGTTCAAAAGTTGATACACTAACTTGATAATAGGTCCGATTGATCGTATTAAAACTTCATAATGTTACCTGGGACCTAAATGCGAAATAAATCACAAAAACGACTCTTAACGGCGGGCGCAATTCGCGGTGGGATAGAACTGCCGTGCGGCTAATAGAAGAGCCAGCCAGCCAGCGACACCGGGTTCGGTCTATTTTTTTAAAAATTCTTGTTTACTATTGTTTATTATGAACGTTTTAATATTTTATTTTACTCTAATAATTTTATTAATTGTGTAAAATAAATACATTTTTTTTTTTTAAATCCAAGTGATCCAGGTTCGATTCCCGGCAAATGCGGTCTATTTTGTTTTTTTTTTTTTAAATTCTTGTTTACTATTGTTTAATATGAACGTTTTAATGTTTTATTTTACTCTAATAAATTTTTTAATTGTGTAAAATAAAAAACGCTGGTGCTGGACCCGAGTACTCTTCAGACTGGCTCGCTCCCCCAGTATGAAATTTTTTGTCTTGAGCACGTGGATTTAAAAAAAACAACAATTTTTTTTAATTTATTTTACACAATTAAAAAAATTATTAGACTAAAATAAAACATTAAGAAGTTCATAATAAACAATAGTAAACAAGAATTTTAAAAAAAAATAAAAATAGACCACCCATGCCGGGAATCGAACCCAGATCACTTTGGCCATAGGCGGACGTGCTTTCGTCTTGTGCACGTGGATTTAAAAAAAAAAAATAATAATTTTATTTATTTTACACAATTAAAAAAAACTATTGGAGTAAAATAAAACATTAAAACGTTCATAATAAACAATAGTAAACAAGAATTAAAAACAAAAACAATAGACCGCCCATGCCGGGAATCGATCCCGGATCACTTTGGCCATAGGCGGACGTGATTCGCACCAGCTAGCTGGCTGTTCCATTAGCTGCACGGCAGTTGTACTCCCACCGCAAAAACTCCCCCCGTTAAGAGTCGCTTTTGTGATTTATTTCGCATTTAGGTCCCAGGTAACATTATGAAGTTTTAATACGATCAATCGGACCTATTATCAAGTTAGTGTATCAACTTTTGAACGAACTGCGCCCAGTAGTTTCCCAGCAATAAGCTGTTAAGTCGAGACAGACAGACAGACAGATACACAGACACACAATTAAAGTCTGCAGGACCCTCCTACTGCGTACTCGGGGATAAATTAAAAAAAATAAAATTTTTAATCCACGCACACAAGACAAAAACTTTCATACTGGGGGGCCAGTCTGAAGAGTACTCGGGTCCAGCGCGAGCGTTTTTTTTATTACAACCAAGCTGAAATGCAATACCGAAGTCCAGCCTTCGTCGAAGATTGCTTTACAAAAATTTCAATCAATTTGATTGAAAAATGAGGGTGTGAATGCCTAGCAAACGCCTCACCCCCCCCCCCCCCCCCCCCCCGCCCCTCCCCCCCTCCGCACAGATTTCGAGTAAAAGTAGGGGGTGGGCGTTCGCTTGGTAAACACCCCTTTGCAAGATAAAGTGTCATCACATTTTCACGAGAGAAAAAATGATACAACCATATGATTTATGCAATTTTAATGAAAAATAAACTGAACACGCTGTTCTTGTACACAAATAAAGATCAACGATTTGTGATAAAAAAAACAAGTCGCGTAAGGAGAAAATACAATATTTAGTCAAGTAGCTGTCGAACTCACAGAATGAAACTGAACGCAATGCCATTTTTCAGCAAGACCGTATACTCGTAGCATCGTCTGTCCACCGCTCATGGCAAAGGCAGTGAAATTGACAAGAAGAGCGGGGTAGTAGTTGCGCTAAGAAGGATAGCACGCTTTTCTGTACCTCTCTTTGTTTTAACTTTCTGAGCGTGTTTTTAATCCAAACATATCATATCTATATGTTTTTGGAATCAGGTACCGACAAGGAATAAGATGAAAGTGCTTTTAAATTGATTTGGACAATTTAATTTTGATAATAATTTTTATATATTTAATTTTCAGAGCTTGTTTTTAATCCGAATATAACATATTTATATGTTTTTGGAATCAGCAAATGATGGAGAATAAGATAAACGTAAATTTGGATCGTTTTATAACCTTTTTTTTTTTTTTACAATTTTCAGATTTTTAATGACCAAAGTCATTAATTAATTTTTAGGCCACCAAGCTGAAATGCAATACCGAAGTCCGGGCTTTGTCGAAGATTACTTGACCAAAATTTCAACCAATTTGGTTGAAAAATGAGGGCGTGACAGTGCCGCCTCAACTTTCACGAAAAGCCGGATATGACGTCATCAAAGTCATTTATCCAAAAAATGAAAAAAACGTTCGGGGATTTCATACCCAGGAACTCTCATGTCAAATTTCATAAAGATCGGTCCAGTAGTTTAGTCTGAATCGCTCTACACACACACACAGACACACACACACAGACACACACACACACACGCACATACACCACGACCCTCGTTTCGATTCCCCCTCGATGTTAAAATATTTAGTCAAAACTTGACTAAATACAAGTCGCGTAAGGCCAAAATACAATATTTAGTCAAGTAGCTGTCGAACTCACAGAATGAAACTGAACGCAATGCCATTTTTCAGCAAGACCGTATACTCGTAGCATCGTCAGTCCACCGCTCATGGCAAAGGCAGTGAAATTGACAAGAAGAGTTGCTTTTCTGTACCTCTCTTTGTTTTAACTTTCTGTCACGAAGTGGTTTGCATGTGAATTTAATGTACGTGTTCTGCCCTATTGCACTGTCTCTACCCTTTCACACCAAACACTTCAAAAACAGACTTTGGGAGGATGCAGGCTCATTATTTCCTCAACCAAAAAAACAACATACTTCTTCACTTTAAATACATCAATACGAAACAACTTTCCGACACACAGTTCGCACAATCTTCCAGCTTTCACTCAAGGCATGTAAATACATATTATAACAATACTTTCTCAAATATAGATTAACGCACACAAGAAGGTACCAACAGACACTCACGAGTTCGTATCACGGCTCACTGCATGTCGCCAGTTCACTTACTTGTCTCGCTGAATCCTCGTAGAATAATGAATTCAGATGCCAACACACAGAGATGCTAACACACACCTTTCGCTGAAGATGCCAACACACACCTTTCACTGAAGATGCCAACCCACACCTTTCACTGAAGATGCCAACACACCTCTCACTGAAGATGCCAACACACACCTTCCAGGTTTCTCCCCGAGAAACCCTTCCGCCCGTAGCGGAAACAACCGTCGTCAGCTACGACCGGTATCGATGAAGACTCCACTCGTCTAGTCATCTGCGCCGAGGTGGTCCCTTGCTTCCACCGTCGTCTAGCGCTTCTCCCGTGTAAGGACCCTCCCTTATACGCCATGGAAATCCCTCATGGAAACTCCTAAAGAATTTAACCAAGTCTTAATACAACATTCTCTAAAACCATCTCTTCTTCCAACCGTTCATGTACCACTCATACATTCTCGTTCATTCCACTTTCACATTCCGTCCACATTCAATATCCAAACTAATACTTAATCTATGAATAACACTCCCCATACAAAGCATGACCGTCTTAAACATAACATAAATGCGTAGCAATTATGTTCAAGAAATTCCCCATGAAAAACCGTGATACAATTACATCAAGAATTCTCTCAACGCTTCACACTAAGATTGGGTGCACTTTATATACACTAACCTTTACGCTCCAGCTATGTATTCCAACGTCAATAATATACAACATAGTAAATCATTTACCTTAAGAGACCCGTCTCTTGAAAGAGTACTTGTTCCCAGAACAAGTCTGACACACGCTGAACAACCTTCCCGGTTGAAAATCTCAAACGCTGTGACGTTATTTACCTCAGACCAGCTACATGTCTCAAACACAGCTCACATCAAGCTAAGCCAGTTTTGCGTGCAACACCCGAAACACGTGAATAACGCCAGTCCGGTCAGCTACCATCGCCTGTACAACATTTAGGGAGGTTAAAAACACGACGTGGTTTCACCTCACAAATATGCTACTCACATCTTTGTGACACTTTCTGAGCGTGTTTTTAATCCAAACATATCATATCTATATGTTTTTGGAATCAGGAACCGACAAGGAATAAGATGAAAGTGTTTTTAAATTGATTTGGACAATTTAATTTTGATAATAATTTTTATATATTTAATTTTCAGAGCTTGTTTTTAATCCAAATATAACATATTTATATGTTTTTGGAATCAGCAAATGATGGAGAATAAGATGAACGTAAATTTGGATCGCTTTATAAATTTTTTTTTTTTTTTTTACAATTTTCAGATTTTTAATGACCAAAGTCATAAATTAATTTTTAAGCCACCAAGCTGAAATGCAATACCGAAGTCCGGGCTTCGTCGAAGATTACTTGACCAAAATTTCAACCAATTTGGTTGAAAAATGAGGGCGTGACAGTGCCGCCTCAACTTTCACGAAAAGCCGGATATGACGTCATCAAAGACATTTATCAAAAAAATGAAAAAAAAGTTCGGGGATTTTATACCCAGGAACTCTCATGTCAAATTTCATAAAGATCGGTCCAGTAGTTTAGTCTGAATCGCTCTACACACACACACGCACAGACAGACAGACAGACAGACAGACAGACACACACACACACACACAGACACACATACACCACGAACTTCGTCTCGATTCCCCCTCCATGTTAAAGCATTTAGTCAAAACTTGACTAAATGTAACAAGAGGCGAAGCCATCAAGGCTCACGTAAGAAATCGACAAACAGTAACACACACACACACACACACACACACACACACACACACACACACACACACACACACACACACACACACACACACACACACACACAGAAAGAGCATAGGTGAAACTGTGCAAGAAAGCGAGACACTAGATCTAGCAAAGTGTTGTTGGAACTACTCACTGAGTCTTCCTACCGCTACGGACAATAAACTACCTCTGTGACGACGATCCTCTGTGACGACGATCACTGATGATGACCACGCTTGTCACGACTTCTACCACATATCTCCCTACTGCTGCTTTAACTGTGTCTACTACTACTACTATTGCTTTTACTGTTACTACTACAACTGAATGCTGCTGCTGCTGCTACTACTACTACTACTACTATTACTACTACTACTTTTTCTTCTTATGCCTCTGCTACTACTACTACTACAATTACTATTACTACTACTAAATGCCTAGCAAACGCCCGCACCCCCCTCCCCCCCCCTCCGCACAGATTTCGAGTAAAAGTAGGGGGTGGGCGTTCGCTAGGTATACACCCCTTTGCAAGATAAAGTGTCATCACATTTTCACGAGAGAAAAAAAAGTGATACAACCATATGATTTATGCAATTTTAATGAAAAATAAACACGCCGTTTTTGTACACAAATAAAGATCAACGATCTGTGATAAAAATTTAAAAAAAAGTCGCATAAGGCGAAAATACAACATTTAGTCAAGTAGCTGTCGAACTCACAGAATGAAACTGAACGCAATGCCATTTTTCAGCAAGACCCTATACTCGTAGCATCGTCAGTCCACCGCTCACTTTCTGAGCGTATTATTTTAATCCAAACATATCATATCTATATGTTTTTGGAATCAGGAACCGACAAGGAATAAGATGAAATTGTTTTTAAATCGATTTCGGAAATTTAATGTTCATCATAGTTTTCATCTGTTTTTTGTCAAAGCTTGTTTTTAATCCAAATATAACATATATATATGTTTTTAGAATCAGCAAATAATGAAAAATAAGATGACATTAGTTTTTGATCGTTTTATAAAAAAATAAATTTAATTACAATTTTCAGATTTTTAATGACCAAAATCATCAATTAATTTTTAAGCCTCTAAGCTGCAATGCAGTACCAAAGTCCGGCCTTCGTCGAACAGGTGTGACAGTGCCGCCTCAACTTTTACAAAAAGCCGGATATGACGTCATCAAAGACATTTACCGAAAAAATACAGAAACCGTCTGGGGATATCAGGCCCAGGAACTCTCATGTCAAATGTCATAAAGATCGGTCCAGTAGTTTACTCTGAATCGCTCTACACACACACACACACACACACACACACACACACACACACAGACACACACACACACACACACACACACACACACACACACATACACACACATACACCACGACCCTTGTCTCGATTCCCCCTCTAAAACATTTAGTCATAACTTGACTAAATGTAAAAAGAAGAAACAAGTCGCGTAAGGCGAAAATACAACATTTAGTCAAGCTCAGTCGAACTCACAGAATGAAACTGACTCGTAGCATCGTCTGTCCACCGCTCGTGGAAAAGGCAGTGTAATTGACAATCCAGAATAGCGCGGTAGTGGTTGCGCTAATCAGGATAGCACGCTTTTCTGTATCTCTATTCTTTTTAACTTTCTGAGCGTGTTTTTAACCCAAACATATCATATCTATATGTTTTTGGAATCAGGAACCGACAAGGAATAAGATTAAATTGTTTTCAAATCAATTTCCGAAATTTTATTTTAATCATAATTTTGATATGTTTAAATCATCAGAGCTTGTTTTTAATCCGAATATAACATATTTATATGTTTTTGAAATAGAAACAAATGATGAAGAATAAGATGAAATTGGTTTTGAATTGTTTTATATAAAAAAAAAATTAATTATAATTTTCAGATGTTTAATGAATTAATATTTAAGCCTCCACACTGAAATGCAATACCAAAGTCTGGCCTTCGTCCAAAGTTGCTTGGCCAAAATTTCAATCAATTTTATTGAAAAACTATGAGGGTGTGACATTGCCGTCTGACCTTTTACCAAAATACGGATATGACGTCATCAAAGACATTTATCGAAAAAATGAAACAATCATCTGGGGATATCATACCCAGGAACTCTCATGTAAAATTTCATAAAGATCGGTCCAGTAGTTTACTCTGAACATTACGCTCACAGAACAAGCGCGAAAGAATATCCGTACAACAGGCCCAGAAATATCAGTGTTTCATTGGAACATTTGTGTCACTGTCGGATCATAGATATCCCTTGACACATCTATGGTCGGATATAGGGCCACACTGTACTGTTTGTTTAGTACAACGCTTTGCACACGGCAATCTGCGCGCGAGCGCTGGGCGACGCCGACAGAATGACTATGGAAAGCCGTTTGGCTCATAACCATTACACGTGTAATAAAACACAAGAAAAATGTTCATTCAAAATGAACAGCGTCGATGCAATGTCCACCAAAGATTTATTTTGGGAAGTGTTAAAAGGTTAGGGTCAAAAGTCAATGAATTGCATGTTGTGCTGGATATATAAATTGTTTATTTCAGTCAATGCTTGCTATGAATTGATCAAACAGCCACAAGAAAAAACAAGTCGCGTAAGGCGAAATTACTACATTTAGTCAAGCTGTGGAACTCACAGAATGAAACTGAACGTAGTCCGCCGCTAGTGCAAAAGGCAGTGAAAGTGACGAGCCTGTTTGGCGCGGTAACGGTTGCGCTGTGCTTCATAGCACGCTTTACTGTACCTCTCTTCGTTTTAACTTTCTGAGCGTGTTTTTAATCCAAACATATCATATCTATATGTTTTTGGAATCAGGAACCGACAAGGAATAAGATGAAATAGTTTTTAAAACGATTTCGGAAATTTAATTTTGATCATAATTTTTATATTTTTAATTTTCAGAGCTTGTTTTTAATCCAAATATAACATATTTATATGTTTTTGGAATCAGAAAAGGATGAAGAATAAGATGAACGTAAATTTGGATCGTTTTATAATTCATTTATTTTTTTACAATTTTCAGATTTTTAATGACCAAACTTACTCATTAATTTTTAAGCCACCAAACTGAAATGCAATACGGAAGTCCGGCCTTCGTCGAAGATTGCTTGGCCAAAATTTCAATGAATTTGATTGAAAAATGAGGGTGTGACAGTGCAGCCTCAACTTGTACAAAAAAGCCGGATATGACGTCATAAAAGACGTTTATAAAAAAAAAACCAAAAAAAAACGTCCTGGAATATCATTCCCAGGAAGTCTCATGTCAAATTTCATAAAGATCGGTCCAGTAGTTTAGTCTGAATCGTTCTACACACACACACAGAGACAGACACACAGACACACACACACACACACACACACACACACACACACACACACACACACACACACACACACGCACATACACCAAGACCCTCGTCTCGATTCCCCCCTCTATGTTAAGACATTTAGTAAAAACTTTTTAATTAAAAAATAGAGCTTGTTTGAAACAGGTAGAAAGGAAGAGTTGATATTGCAATATCTGTACGTGGGAATGTGGTGAAAAAGAGTGCTAAAAGTAGTAAGTCGGCCTCAGATCCATTTCAAATATTTATTGCAGAAAAACAAAATACAAATTAAAAACAAAACCACAGAACCATTACCAGGTGTCATAGGAATGTTTGAAAACAATAGTTTTAATTTTACACTGTAAATACAGGAATCAGAATTAAACACCTCAAATTGGCACATGGAATTGCAACAGGGAGATACTGAAGTAATTGGAAACAAACACTTGAAATTGACAGAGAAACAATTGAAAATATATTACTGACATGAGCGTACAATATTTTAATGGAAGTGCATTTTTAGCACGAAGCATCCGCAGGAGGATGCACTAACAATTACATAGTGCCACAAAATGTGTACGGACATTTCACAACCGTGCATTATTAGCACAGAACACATACATGGGGGCGCACAAAACATTATTGTACCATGATGATGATCGGGATTGTTGAAGATCTTTTCTTGTGCAAGGCGCCCCTGTATGACCGCAACTGATCCAACCGGCCGCATCTGAACAAACGACGTCGAAACGGCGCGAAACACGTCCTCTCGGTTGGTCTCGGATTGACTCGGCTCCTCTCGGTCTTTTTTTTGTGTGTCTTTTTTTCTTTTCCTTATGGTCGGAGTGGTATATTTATGTACATCTTAGATTAAAAAAACCACCCGAAAGCTGTGTTTAATCGTTTCGCGTAAATTGTACAATTTTTTCCGCTTTGAAATTGTTTTGGCTTGGAGAGTCAGCGCGCTTTGGCTTGGAGACTAATTCTCCACAGGCACGTTCTTCCCAACCACAGATACCAGCGTCGTCCGCGACGCTGGAATAAATACACGTGTAATAAATGATTAATACACGTGTATTTATTTCTTATTGCACGTGTAATTTATCTTTTTTCTTATGCTATGGAATAGCATAATGATTAAATACACGTGTAATAAATATTTCATACACGTGTACGAAATGATTGATACACGTGTAATTAATATTTCCTGCACATGTAAGAAATGTTTAGATACACGTGTAATTATTTATTACACGTGTATTTAATCATTTCTTACACGTGCATGAAATATTTATTACACGTGTATTAATTATTTCTTACACGTGCATGAAATATTTATTACGCGTGTATTTAATCATTTCGTACACGTGTATGACATTTTTATTACACGTGTATTTAATCATTTCTTACACGTGTATGAAAAGTGTATTACACGTGTATTTAATCATTTCTTACACGTTTCTTTCACATTTCTTGCCCTTTGCCAGAACAGCTCAAGATGGCGGGAGTTGTTGCTTTGCAAGTCGTATATTTTTCGATTCAAGTTTTAATTTATTACAGGTGTATTTAATGATTAAAATACACGTGTATTTAAATCATTTACTACACGTGTATTCAATCATTTCTTACACGCGTATAAACTATTTCCTGCACGTGTATTTAATCATTTCTTACACGTGCATGAAATATTTCTTACACGTGTATTTAATCATTTCTTACACGTGTATAAACTATTTCCTGCACGTGTATTTAATCATTTCTTACACGTGCATGAAATATTTCTTACACGTGTATTTAATCATTTCTTACACGTGTATGAATTATTTATTACACGTGTATGAATCATTAATTACACGTGCATTAATCATTTATTACACGTGTATTAATCATTATTACACGTGTATTAATTATTTACTACACGTGTACTAATCATTTTTTACACGTGTAATGGTTATGAGCCAAACGGCTTTCCATAAATGACAGGGTAATACGCGGGTGACGAGCTCAAGTTTCTGAAACATGGTTTAGCTGGTGAATATCAGTCATCATGCCGGTGGAAGTGTTATGGCAGAAAAATCGCTGCTTCCTGGGTGTTATCGAAGAGTCTTAGAAATATTTACTTCTTTTCATTCTGCAAAATAATTGCTGTCTAATAATTAAATTAAATAGTGCCAAAACTTGACTAAATGTAAAAACAAAGATTTCTTTTTTGAAAAGACAGAACAAATCAGAGCATCACATTAAGAGAAAAAAATCCTTTATATTTACTTGTTCAATTTGATGACTTCTTTTCACTAGTCAATACACATTCGTACTGAAGAGGAAAATTTAAACATTACGCTTCTTGCCTACTGGAAACAAGCCTACAAATCTGCTCTTCGCATGCACGGTTGACTTATGAGGTGCTAAGGTGTGCGGGGGAGGGAGGAGAGATCGATCTTGCCAAATAAAGTTCTGAATTCGTGTATAGTCTGGGCAATGGGCAGGTGGAGGACGTTTTTGATTATTTAAAAAAAATCTAGGCAACCTTGATAAAGTGATAAAGAAGAAAAGTTGTTAAGAACGATTGGTACTATCTTATGGTAAAATAGCTTGTTTCCAACTTTCGCCGTTTGAGCCCTGTACACGTACATTTTTCAAATCAAGACTGAGTTAAAACGCTCACATTTATACCTGAAAAGAGCACTGCACTGCCCTACGATTAGTCACATTCTTGTGAAGTGATGTTTTATCAACCGTTTTCGTGTAAGGCTTAAATCTGCCTCCTGCATGTTATCGAAGAGTCTTAGAAATATTTACTTCTTTTCATTCTGCTAATTGCTGTCTGATAATTAAATGAAATAGTGCCACCAACGTCACCAACACCGCTACCGCAACAGCAACAACAACAAAAGATTTGTTTGTGAAAAGACAGAACAAAGCAGAGCATCACAATGAGAGAAAAAAAATCCTTTCTATTTACTTGTTCATTTTGATGACTTCTTTTCACTGGTCAATACACATTCGTTCTGAAGAGGAAACTTTAAACATTAGTTATCAAGCGAGTGGCCGTACACTGACAGTCTAGTCCCCCGAGTCAATTATCACCGGCGAGGGACGTATCTTTAATCCCTAGCAAAAAAACTTGAACGCAGCCTTAAGCTTGCCCTTGACAGCTTTTCGCCAACAAATCTGCTCTTCGCATGCGCGGCGTTAAAGGCACAGTGCAGCTCACAGCCTTCGTTTTGCGTTTTTGTTGCAGCTGAGTGCATTTACAGTTCAAAAATCCTCCTATGGTAGTAAAACAAACCCAAAACTACCCAACGACGACATCTGTGAAGCTCGACAGTTACTTGTTCACGCGAGTGCATAAATTAACCTAGTTATTACGTGGTGTTTGGTCGGAGTTCGATTCAACTGAGTGATTCCGGCCTCCATTTTGTTTTACACAAACTCATGATGATGTCTGACATAGCTTGCTAGTGACGTGTCTTTTTGTGCATGATGTGGTCTACCTGATCTAAATTTAGATCCAAAAATAGGTCAAGACCAGCCGGGTCAGAGTACGGAATTAATTTGTTAAAAAAATCGCAGTTCTTGACTCTTTGGGTGTAAGTCAATGAAACTTGGTAGTTCTTCTAACGGATATATAGCTGCCTGTGGTATGACTAAAAGCCCCAGGGGCTCCGTGCACCTGGATTTGACAAGTTCAGTACCTTTAACCTAATGATGTGCTAAGGTGGGGGGAAGGGGGGAGAGATCGATCTTGTCAAGGAAAGTTCTGAATTCGTGTATAGTCTGGGCAGTGGGCAGGTGGAGGACTCCGTTTTAAGTGATCAAGAAGAAACGTTGTTAAGAACGGTTAGTACCATCTTATGTTAAAATGACTTGTTTCCAACTTTCGCCGTTTGAGCCCTGTACACGTACATTTTTCAAATCAAGACTGAGTTAAAACGCTCACATTTATACCTGAAAAGAGCACTGCACTGCCCTACGATTAGTCACATTCTTGTGAAGTGATGTTTTATCAACCGTTTTCGTGTAAGGCTTAAATCTGCCTCCTGCATGTTATCGAAGAGTCTTAGAGATATTTACTTATTTTCATTCTGCTAATTGCTGTCTAATAATTAAATGAAATAGTGCCACCAACATCGCCAACACCGCTACCGCAACAGCAACAACAACAAAAGATTTGTTTGTGAAAAGACAAAACAAAGCAGAGCATCACAATGAGAGAAAAAAAATCCTTTCTATTTACTTGTTCATTTTGATGACTTCTTTTCACTGGTCAATACACATTCGTTCTGAAGAGGAAACTTTAAACATTAGTTACCAAGCGAGTGGCCGTACACTGACAGTCCCCCGAGTCAATTATCACCGGCGAGGGACGTATCTTCAATCGCTGGCAGAAACTTGAACGGCGCAGCCTTGCCCTTGGCCGGGAAGCTTTTCGCCACCAAATCTGCTCTTCCCATGCACGGCGTTAAAGGCACAGTGCAGCTCACAGCCTTCGTTTTGCGTTTTTGTTGCAGCTGAGTACATTTACAGTTCAAAAGTTCTCCTATGGTAGTAAAACAAACCCAAAACTACCCAACGACGACATCTGTGAAGCTCGACAGTTTCTTGTTCACGCGAGTGCATAAATTAACCTAGTTATTACGTGGTGTTTGGTCGGAGTTCGATTCAACTGAGTGATTCCGGCCTCCATTTTGTTTTACACAAACTAATGATGATGTCTGACATAGTTTGCTAGTGACGTGTCTTTTTGTGCATGATGTGGTGATCTACTTGATCTAAATTTAGATCCAAAAATAGGTCAAGACCGGTCGGGTCCGAGTACGAAATTAATTCGTAAAAAAATCGCAGTTCTTGACTCTTTGGGTGCAAGTCAATGAAACTTGGTAGTTCTTCTTACGGATATAGCTGCCTGTGGTATGACTAAAAGCCCCAGGGGCTCCGTGCACCTGGATTTGACAAGTTCAGTACCTTTAACCTAATGATGTGCTAAGCTGGGCGGGGAAGGGGGGAGAGATCGATCTTGTCAAGGAAAGTTCTGAATTCGTGTATAGTCTGGGCAATGGGCATGTGGAGGACTCCGTTTTAAGTGATCAAGAAGAAACGTTGTTAAGAACGGTTAGTACCATCTTATGTTAAAATGACTTGTTTCCAACTTTCGCCGCTTGAGCCCTGTACACGTACATTTTTCAAATCAAGACTGAGGTGAAACGCTCACATTTATACCTGAAAAGAGCACTGCACTGCCCTACGATTAGTCACATTATTCTTGTGAAGTGATGTTTTATCAACCGTTTTCGTGTAAGGCTTAAATCTGCCTCCTGCATGTTATCGAAGAGTCTTAGAAATATTTACTTCTTTTCATTCTGCTAATTGCTGTCTAATAATTAAATGAAATAGTGCCACCAACATCACCAACACCGCTACCGCAACAGCAACAACAACAACAAAAGATTTGTTTGTGAAAAGACAGAACAAAGCAGAGCATCACAATGAGAGAAAAAAAATCCTTTATATTTACTTGTTCATTTTGATGACTTCTTTTCACTGGTCAATACACATTCGTTCTGAAGAGGAAACTTTAAGCATTAGTTATCAAGCGAGTGGCCGTACACTGACAGTCCCCCGAGTCAATTCTCGCCGCGAGGGACGCTTTAATTTCCAGCAAGGAAAAACGCAGCCTTGTGATCGTCCATTCACTCGGTTTCTGTCCCCGAAGCTCGCTTGGTATGGAAAGCCGTTTGGCTCATAGCTATTACAGCTGTAATTTAAAATAAATACACCTGTATTTAATAGAGAGAGAAAATGTAACTTTTACGCCCTCACGGCAAAGCCATTAGGGGCATGTTACACGGGAAAACCCGGCTTTGTATGAAAATAAAAAATAAAAATGCAGGGGGGGGGGGGGATGTAGACAGCTGGCTGCCGGCCGCTAGAGGAGACCTGAAATGGGCTAGGGACCGGGTTGGATCGTCTTGGGTCAGTGCTGAAATGGTTACTTTATTGGCTGTTGGCCGAACGGACACCCGAGCTTCATATTTTTGCATGCATGTATTCGTGTTTCCAAGGCCTGAGGCTTTCGCTGTGACCCTGGGATCTTTATCGTGCGCATGCGTGCACACGGGGGTGTTCGGACACCGAGGAGAGTCTGCACAAAGTTGACTCTGGGACACACATCCCGCGCCGAACTTGGGGGTTGAACCCACGCTGATAGTAACAACCGGTTTTAAAGCCAGCGCCTCTACCGACTGGGCAAACTCCCCCCCCCCCCCCCCCAATTGGTTGGGGTCAAGAAGTTACATGGAGGGCGGGGGGTATGGAGTAACACTTAGTGTTTTGCTCAGAACATTCCCACCCAAGCAGAGCCGCGCTAGGGGTACGCATTACCGTAAAGCTGGCAGTCAGTGCTACCAAATGTCGTCTGTGTCTACCACACGGTGGTGATTTAATGTGGGTATATGTAAGCAGATGCCAGCGCAAGCAATCTGATGCAGAGTCAGGAGGCGGTTTGGTACAAGAGAACCTTAGAGGCCACAGCCTCGGCCGTGTAAGGGATCTGTGTGTCTGGAGGCACATTTGGTTTCTGAGCTGTTGCCTCTGCTCCCAAGTTCCCGTGTCTGGAGGCGTTTTTGGTATGGAAGCAAACCTGTAGGTTGGGGCCTCTGCCTTTCAGGATGCCAGGACTACAAAATGTGTTACACCTGTATTTATTTCTTAAACGTATACAATAAGTATACATTATTAATTACAGGTGTATTTTTTTTATTAATTACAGGTGTATTTGTTATAAATTACAGGTGTATTTATTTTTAAATACAGGTGTATTTATTATAAAATACAGGTGTAATTAATAATAAATACACCTGTATTTTTTAATACACCTGTATTTGAAAATAAATACACCTGTATTTGAAAATAAATACACCTGTATTATTCAATTATTAGTCACGTGGTTAAGCGACTTAAAAACTTGGACTGGGAATCCACATGAAAAACACTAAGCTTATAAGCGTCTTCATCGCCTCGCTTTGCCGCCTTTTGACAGAACAGCTTAAGATGGCGGGGGTGGGGGCGGGGGCGGCAAATGTCCCTGATGTTTTGGAAGGTTAGCGGGTTCAGTTTAACGCTGTTTCCCAGGCTCACTGGGGGGGGGGGGGGGGGGGGGGGGTAAGTCAATTGTTTTATCAGACGAATTCGGTTCTTGTGACGTAATCCAGATCTAATCAACTTGAATTTGAACTTGAACGGAGGCCTGTGCGCGTTTTTGACCAAAAGATGCAAAATGTTGGAATTCAGTGCGAGAATTAGCCGCTATATTGTGTTATCGGTAATCTGGAACTTTAGCGTGTTAAATTCATAGCTTATAATTCAGAGGCATTTAAGTCTCCTAATTTGTAGAACCTGTACGTACTTGTAATCATAACAAGTCATTTTAGACCCCTTTGAAGTTACGGAATGAACTCCGATGAAGTGAACGAATGCATTTCGTTTACATGGGTCAAAGAAAGAATTATCCGTGTGACCGGACAAGGGAGACAACTCTTTCGTGTAGATGATGTCCCATGGTTGACATTGTCGCTTTGCAAGTCGTACATTTTCCGATTCAAGTTTTAATTTGTTACAGCTGTATTTATTAAATACAGGTGTATTTATTATTAATTACAGGTGTATTTAAAAATAATTACAGGTGTATTTATTATTAAATACAGGTGTATTTATTATTAAACACCGGTGTATTTATCATAAAATACAGGTGTATTTAAAATTAATTACAGGTGTATTTATTATTGAATACAGGTGTATTTATTTTTAAATACAGGTGTAATTATTTTTAAATACAGGTGTATTTAGTATTAAATACAGCTGTATTTATCATTAAATACAGGTGTATTTTATTTTAAATTACAGCTGTAATAGTTATGAGCCAAACGGCGTTCCATAGCTTGGGGCAGGCGGTGTACTGTGTGTGACGTCTGCTTCTCGTTCTAGGGCTGATCAGTGTTTAACTGAGACAAGTGCAAAGAAGTAATAAGAAATTTAATAATTCTGTACTTTCAAAAACATGCACATGATCATTCTTGCAGACATCAATCCCTTTCTCTTAGAATCTTCAAATGAAAGTTTTGTAGATTATGATTTCGCTGGTGTGATTTCACACACACGTAACAACATTGTCTTTCTTCTTCTTGTTGCGTAGACGTTTGATATCGAAGCGCGGAACGTACTTCTTCTTCTCGTTGAAAATGTATTTCGGTTTACACAAATGAAGACGTGATGGTGTGTTAATGTTCACAAAATATAAAGTAGTCTACTCATCATGATAAACTCGATCTGGGTGACACTTGGGGACGTTGGTGGTTCCTTCCGTGGTTACCGCTGACGTTGCCCTTCCCACAGTGTTCACACGACATCATTTACACAAGCATTGTACCCCTGTACACTTGCACCTTCTGCAACACACACGTGCAATATCTGTTATTATCAAGTATGATTTCCATCGATATCATTCCATTTGTTTCTCTAAAACAAACACAGAAACAAGAGTTCACAGACTGACACAAACACATGGAAAATGAACAATACCTGTGTTTTCCTGTGAATCAATAATGTTAAAATGTATTAGCGTGTTTTACCTGCGGTTAGTGGACCTTTGGAGATCGCAAAAATGTGGAAATCCGTCCACGGAAGGTGAAACATATGCAAGTGCAATCTACGTGGCTGCGTTGATTGCTGCCATCTTGGAGTCAATGAAACGGTCAGAGCATTGCATCCTAGCAACCTCAACTGAATATATGTACAGTTCATATTCACGAATTAATACCAATGCACGCTGTTTCCTTTTGTTCTCTTCGTTTAAATTTCTTTCCATGCAGATAAACAAATTCTTACCTTGTACTAGTTTTGGACTAATGGCGCGAGCGTTGACGTCATATGCATACAGTGTCGTCATGACGTAGTCTCGGTCATTTAACCTCGTTTTGTGTACGCAACTAGTGAAGTCTCGATTAATATGAGAGAGGGAGTCGATATACACGAATTCCATTCGTCACACTGTGCCAGGACGGAAAGGCGGTTTTGGGTGGGGAGAAAGAGAGACAATTAGGCCAAGTTGAGTCGGCATAGGAATTTACATATGTAAGTGTGTATAGTCTGGGCAATAGGCAGGTGGAGGACGTTTTTAAATAAAATAGAAAAAAGCTAGGCAACTTTTATTAAGTGATCAAGAAGAAAAGTTTTTTAGAACGGTTATTGCTATCTTATGTTAAAATGGCTTGTTTCCATCTTTTGCCCTGTACACGTACATGTTTGCAAATCAAGAGGAAAAACGTTCACATCTATATATTAAAAGAGCCCCACACTCAATGTCACATTCTTATATATTCGTTTGAACTCTCGTGCTTCTCAAAACTGTCACGCTAATAGGACAGAGCCTGACCGAGGAATGCAGTGAAACGGAACTTGACAGGTGTGTGTGTGTGTGTGTGTGTGTGTGTGCAGTGTGTGTGTGTGTGTGTGTGTGTGTGCAGTGTGTGTGTGTGTGTGTGTAACGGTGTGTGTGTGTGTGTGTGTGACGGTGTGTGTGTGTGTGTGTGTGTGTGTGTGTGTGTGTGTATGCGCCACGAGTCACGTTACAAATCTCATTAACGCTCGTGCCAGTTGTTCGGATGTTGTTGTTGCTGAATCATTTAAACGGTTAGACAGTTACGAAATCCATTCAGCAACAAACAGACAAAAATAATAATAAATCAATCAATGAATAAGTTCGGCTTTGTTGAACGTCAGTTCCATTGATGCAGAATATGTTAAAACTGTACACACACACACACACACACACACACACGTACACACACACACACAAACACACACACACACACACACACACACACACACACACACAAAGTGAGAGAGAACAGAGAGAAACAGCCAAAAGCGGGAAGGGGCACACATAGAGAAAGAGATAAGGACAAGTGAGAGAGAGACAGAAAGAGGGAAAGAGAAAAACCATCAATTCATAGTCAAGCATTGATCATGTCGTTTTTATATTTAGTCAAGTTTTGACTAAATATTTTAACGTAGAGGGGGGAATCGAGACGAGGGTCGTGGTGTATGTGTGTGTGTGTGTGTGTGTGTGTGTGTGTGTGTCTGTCTGTCTGTCTGTGTGTGTGTGTAGAGCGATTCAGACTAAACTACTGGACCGATCTTTATGAAATTTGACATGAGAGTTCCTGGGTATGAAATCCCCGAACGTTTTTTTCATTTTTTTGATAAATGTCTTTGATGACGTCATATCCGGCTTTTCGTGAAAGTTGAGGCGGCACTGTCACGCCCTCATTTTTCAACCAAATTGGTTGAAATTTTGGTCAAGTAATCTTCCACGAAGCCCGGGGTTCGGTATTGCATTTCAGCTTGGTGGCTTAAAAATTAATTTATGACTTTGGTCATTAAAAATCGGAAAATTGTAAAAAAAAAATAAAAATTTATAAAACGCTCCAAATTTACGTTTATCTTATTCTCCATCATTTGCTGATTCCAAAAACATATAAATATGTTATATTCGGATTAAAAACAAGCTCTGAAAATTAAATATATAAAAATTATTATCAAAATTAAATTGTCCAAATCAATTTAAAAACACTTTCATCTTATTCCTTGTCGGTTCCTGATTCCAAAACCATATAGATATGATATGTTTGGATTAAAAACACGCTCAGAAAGTTAAAACAAAGAGAGGTACAGAAAAGCGTGCTATCCTTCTTAGCGCAACTACTACCCCGCTCTTCTTGTCAATTTCACTGCCTTTGCCATGAGCGGTGGCCTGACGATGCTACGAGTAAAATGGCATTGCGTTCAGTTTCATTCTGTGAGTTCGACAGCTACTTGACTAAATATTGTATTTTCGCCTTACGCGACTTGTTTTATTTGTCCACATTGATTCTGAACAGCAAAAAATACTGGATTTCTCGATCTCTTAATCATCAGTAGTTAAAAAAACAACACGAAAAAACCCCATATAATCATCCTCCCATATCTGACCCAGCAGGCACGGGAAATCATGGACACACACTTTCTTTATTTTTAATCTCTGATAATTCACAGCGTTTTCCCTGAAACACATACGAACATTACAGAGAAAACTGAATCGAAAACACCCAGTAGACCATGTGACGACAAATCATAAGTGTATAAGAGACAAGACATTGTGGACATACTGCAGTTTGTGTAGCAATGTACACAGTTCGAAATTGGTTCCAAAGTCTGTGTTTTTCTTCTTGGAGCTTAACAAAAAGAAATGATTCTAGGGATCACGGTACAGTCATTTGTTTGGAGCTCCCCTGAAAGTGGCGTATAGCAGCCTGAATGTCGGGGTAAAAAACGGCTAAACACGTAAAAACCTACTCGTGCCAAAACATGAGTGAACGTTGGAGTTTCAGCCTATGAACGAGGGAGAATAAGAAGATTTGTAAAGAGCAGTATCGTTTGGCAGGTTGTGAGAAGAAACAGACATCCCTTACTGTGAGTACAGCAGCAAAATACATTAAGTTCGCGCTTCTTACATCCAGTTACATGATTACGCTTATTTCTCAGCAACTCTAGACAAAGACCCAAAAGACATTTACTGACGGCGGATATCAAGCAAAATCTTACAATGTACCCACCAAAGTTCAGTTTATGGCTACTGTTTTTTTCCCATGCTGTTGATTCCTTTAATCCTGGAATCTCAATGAGCTGAAATAGTAAGAAAAGCCATACTTTTTATAGCATGTTCTATAAGTAGGTTAAATGCGAATAACATCAACAGCAGTTCCAGGATGAACAAGAAGAGCAAACGCTCGATTGAGTCACTTTCGCAGTTCTGAATATTATATGAGGCATCAGATGGACAGGAAGAAATTGCTATTCACAACACAATGAGTCACGTTCACATAAAATTTGAGCCCGGTCACTTTTATAGTTTCCGAGAAAAGCCCAACATTAAGTTGTGTGTTGCCGAACAGAAAAGGCTAGTTATCTCCCTTGTTTTTCTGATAACGTTCGTAAAAGGCTACAGATGTAAATACTTTGATGTAAAGAATAATCCTACAAAGTTTCAATCACATCCGATGAACTTTGTCAAAGATATAAAATGTCTAATTTTTCCTTTGACGCTGACCTGTGACCTTGAAAAAGGTCAAAGGTCAACGAAACCATCGTTAAAGTGTAGAGGTCATTGGAGGTCACGACTAAACAAAATATGAGCCCGATCGCTTTGATAGTTTCCGAGAAAAGTCCAACGTTAAGGTGGTGTCTACGGACGGCCGGCCGGCCGGCCGGCCCGACGGCCGGCCGGACAGTTTAACACTGACCGATTACATAGAGTCACTTTTTCTCAAGTGACTCAAAAAGAGGAAATGTCATTCCATCAAAAGTCAATCTTTTCGGAGGGACCCAATCTGAGGCTTCCATTTGAAAAAGAACAAATCGCGTAAGGCGAAAATACAACATTTAGTCAAGTAGCTGTCGAACTCACAGAATGAAACTGAACGCAATGCAACGCAGCAAGACCGTATACTCGTAGCATCGTCAGTCCACCGCTCACGGCATAGGCAGTGAAATTGACAAGAAGAGCGGGGTAGTAGTTGCGCTGGGAAGGATAGCACGCTTTTCTGTACCTCTCTTCGTTTTAACTTTCTGAGCGTGTTTTTAATCCAAACATATCATATCTATATGTTTTTGGAATCAGGAACCGACAAGGAATAAGATGAAAGTGTTTTTAAATTGATTTCGACAATTTAATTTTGATAATAATTTTTATATATTTAATTTTCAGAGCTTGTTGTTAATCCAAATATAACATATTTATATGTTTTTGGAATCAGCAAATGATGGAGAATAAGATGAACGTAAATTTGGATCGTTTTATAAAAAAAATTTTGTTTACAATTTTCAGATTTTTAATGACCAAAGTCATCAATTAATTTTTAAGCCACCACGCTGAAATGCAATACCGAAGTCCGGGCTTCGTCGAACATTACTTGACCAAAATTTCAACCAATTTGGTTGAAAAATGAGGGCGTGACAGTGTCGCCTCAACTTTCACGAAAAGCCGGATATGACGTCATCAAAGACATTTATCAAAAAAATGAAAAAAACGTCTGAGGATATCATACCCAGGAACTCTCATGTCAAATTTCATAAAGATCGGTCCAGTAGTTTGGTCTGAATCGCTCTACACGCACGCACACACACACACACATACACCACGACCCTCGTCTCGATTCCCCCCTCGATGTTAAAACATTTAGTCATAACTTGACTAAATGTAACAAGTCGCGTAAGGCGAAATTACTACATTTAGTCAAGCTGTGGAACTCACAGAATGAAACTGAACGTAGTCCGCCGCTAGTGCAAAAGGCAGTGAAAGTGACGAGCCTGTTTGGCGCGCGCGGTAGCGATTGCGCTGTGCTTCAAAGCACGCTTTGCTGTACCTCTCTTCGTTTTAACTTTCTGAGCGTGTTTTTAATCCAAACATATCATATATATATGTTTTTGGAATCAGGAACCGACAAGGAATAAGATGAAATAGTTTTTAAAACGATTTCGGAAATTTAATTTTGATCATAATTTTTATATTTTTAATTTTCAGAGCTTGTTTTTAATCCAAATATAACATATGTATATGTTTTTGGAATCAGGTAATGACGAAGAATAAGATGAATGGATCGTTTAATAAAAAAAGTAATTTTAATTACAAGTTTCCGATTTTTAATGACCAAACTCACTCATTAGTTTTTAAGCCACCAAGCTGAAATGCAATACCAAACCTCGGCCTTCGTCGAAGATTGCTTTGCCAAAATTTCAATCAATTTAATGAAAAAATGAGGGTATGACAGTGCTGCCTTAACTTTTACAAAAAGCCGGATATGACGTCATCAAAGGTATTTATCAAAAAAATGAAAAAAATGTCCGTGGATATCATACCCAGAAACTCTCATGTCAAATTTCATAAAGATCAGCCCAGTAGTTTAGTCTGAATCGCTCTACACACACACACAGACAGACAGACAGACAGACAGACAGACAGACAGACAGACACACACACACACACACACACATACACCACGACCCTCGTCTCGATTCCCCCCTCTATGTTATTGTTAAAACATTTAGTCAAAACTTGACTAAATGTAAAAAGGATTAAAAGAGAAGAAAACCACACATAAAAAATAAAACATTTCCAAAACAGTTAGACTTATGTTCTTTAACAACAAACCTCCATGTTCCCCTTCCCAATAAAAGGAATACTCATACAGCGGGTACCACTGCCCTGGGCCGACCGCTGATTCCCAACGGCTTAAAATAACCAAGTAATATTATCTTCCTATGGAAAAAGTCTGGTCACAATCCTTACACCGCTCTTCGCTCACACCATTTTCCTATTGGGGTGCTAGGGGGGAGAGAGATCTTGTCAAGTAAAGTTCTGGATTCGTGTATCGTATAATCTGGGCAATGGGGAGGTGGAGGACGTTTTTAATTATTGAAATAAAAATCTAGGCAACTTTTATGAAGTGATCAAGAAGAAAAGTTGTTTAAGAACGTTTAGAACTATCGTATGTTCAAATGGCTTGTTTCCAGCTTTCGCAGTTTGAGCTCCACACGTACATTTTCGCAAATCACGAGAAAAACGCTCACATTTATACCCGAAAAGAGCCTCACGCTCAATATGTCACATTTTAATATCATGGTTCCTTTGAACTCTCGTGCTTCTCAAAACTATCACGACTAAGGAATGCCGCAGTGAAACAGAACTTGACATGTGTGTGTGTGTGTGTGTGTGTATGCGCCACGAGTCATGTTGCAATTCTCGTTAATGCTCGTGCCAGTTGTTCGGAGGTTGTTGTTGCTGAATCATTTACACGGTTAAACAGTTACGAAATCCATTCAGCAACTAACTGACAAAAATAATAATAAATCAATCAATGAATAAGTTAGGTTTTTTTTAAACGGCTTTGCTGAACGTTCCATTGATGCAGAATATGTTAAAACCACACACACACACACACACACACACACCAGGGCCGGACTACCGGGGGGGTTATGGGGGTTGCGCAACCCCCCCCCTAGCCTAAACATGTACCTCACTTATTTAAAACATTTTTTATTATTGTTTATTTTATGCCGTTTTATGCAAGGAGCGACCATTTTCCTATCTCAGAATATGACCTACCCATCAGTTTCAGGGGGAACATCCCCCTGGACCACCACTGACAACCCCCCCCCCCCTCCTCTTCGCCTAGTCCGGCCCTGCACACACACACACACACACACACACACACACACACACACACACACACAAAGTGAGAGAGAACAGAGACAGACAAAGAGCGGGAAGG
>NW_027127984.1:5000-12500 GCF_037325665.1 Littorina saxatilis
TCACCGAGACTGAGGGGTCGTGACTGAGGAACTAAGTGGGGAAAATAACGAGCTAAAAGTGAAAGAAGCCAATCTCAACTAACAAGTTTATTTATTTATTTTATTTATTTATTTGGTGTTTAACGTCGTTTTCAACCACGAAGGTTATATCACGACGAGGGAAAGGGGGGAGATGGGATAGGGGAAAGGGGGGAGATGGGATAGAGCCACTTGTTAAGTGTTTCTTGTTCACAAAAGCACTAATCAAAAAATTGCTCCAGGGGCTTGCAACGTAGTACAATATATGACCTTACTGGGAGAATGCAAGTTTCCAGTACAAAGGACTAAACATTTCTTACATACTGCTTGACTAAAATCTTTACAAACATTGACTATATTTTATACAAGAAGCACTTAACAAGGGTAAAAGGAGAAACAGAATCCGTTAGTCGCCTCTTACGACATGCGGGGTGCAGAGAAATAAGGATGTGGAAAAGAAGACTTTTGGTAAGTGAAATAAAGGTGATGGGTCCAGTCAGGTAGAAATAAGACAACAAGAAAAGAATTGGAAAACTGCAGGGAATAGTAGGGAGAGTTTTCTTGGAAGGAAATATAGGTGAAAGGACTGGTAAGGCAGAAATAAGACAAAAGAAGAGAAGTAAAGGGGTGGGGTAGCTCTGTTTAAACGCTCCCGCCGCGTGAAGGCGACCCCATGGGAGCAACTAACAAGTACCTGTAGTGAAAATTACCAAATCAAGACAAACAACTATACTGAAAGGAGTCACTGAAAGACAGACATATTGACATACACTCAGATACACTTTCCTTTTGTTCTTCTGCGTGTCTGCGTTTATTGGAACCAACTCCCATGCACTTGTGATTTTTTTTGTACGCGCAGGATTTTAGACCCCCCCCACTCCTCCGGCCACTTAGACAATCATACTCCGCTTCCAAGGGTGCGGGGTGGGGGGGGGGGGGCGGGGGGTGGGGTCCACCGTACTACTGGTTTTTTTGGGGGGTGGGGGGGGGTGGAGGGAGGTTGTGTGTCCACCGGGTTTTCTGTGTCGCAAGCCGAGTAGCGTCGTCGAGGTTGGAAGAGCAAGCTGTTCATCTAGCGCGGCACGACCACTCAAAGCATGGCCATATAATCAATGCTATCGGTCTCCAGGGACGGAGTACAAGACGGACAGGGAAGTGTGAAGGGTCTCGGGCAAGAAGCGTCTCTGGGGACGCGGAAGACAGACTATCGGTGACAAGTTGACTGGTCCTTCTATTGAGCTCACATGTACAGATTCTCACGAGTAAGGCTTTATCATATTTTAAGCAGACATTGTCCGCACGGTTTTAATTTGGACAGACCGTTTAAGAGAATAAATACGAGGACAAAAAATGCGGATAATAAGATCTGGAAGCCAGGGAAGGGGGGAGGGGGGCGGGTTTTCTGTGTCGCAAGCCGAGCAGCGTCGTTGAGGTTGGAAGAGCAAGCTGTTCATCTAGCGCGGCACGACCACTCAAAGCATGGCCATATAATCAATGCTATCGGTCTTCAGGGACGGAGTACAAGACAGACAAGGACGTGTGAAGGGTCTCTGACAAGAAGCGCCTCTGGGGACGCGGACGACAGACTATCGGTGTGATCTTGACTGGTCTTTCTAGGGTGTAGAGTTCACATGTAGAGATTCTCAAGAGTAATAAAAAAAAAAATTTAAGCAGAAATTGTTCGCACGGTTTTGATTTGGTCAGACTGTTCTAAGAGTTTTGGAACGATACGAGAAAAATATGCGGAAAAGTCTAGAGGTAGAAGCGGAAAGAACGGACGGATCAAAATCAAGCATGAGGATGTACTTGAACGGAACAATTGTATTCTGTTCATGAAAAAAGTAGTACAAGCAGAAGATTCAGGAAGTCAGAAAGGCTCATAGGCACACACATCCACACACAGCCACCGACACCGACGGACAGACACACGCATGCACGCACGCTCGCACGCACTCACGCACGCACGCACGCACACTCGCACGCACGCACACACACACACACATACGCACGCACGCACGCACGCACGCACGCACGCTCGCACGCACGCACGCACGCACGCACGCACGCACGCACGCACACACACACACACACACACACACACACACACACTCACACAACAGAGCATACAAGGAGCTAGGTACAAAAACCGGAAAAACATATGGTCATATCAACATTGTAGAATTTCCCATTTCCTAGCTCTTAACCCTCGCAGACTTTTTTGAAATGGAGTGTCGTTATTGTAGAGGAAAATAATCATTCTAGCAGCATAACAGTTAGCGATGCATTGATCGTAGTGGAATCAGGGGGCTGAGGCTGACAGGGCGGTGTCAATAGTTTGATAGCAATGTATTCACGCTTTATGATTACGCCTTCCTAGATTGGCAAGGGGGCTTAGGTAAGAAAAATGACTGAACGTCATAAAACGGCTAACTATTGGGTCAAAGAAAGATAGTAATAGTGTAACTGTTTGTTTTTGAATGTTGTTCCTTTTCTGTTAGAAGAACTTGGAGCAAGCCAAAAGAAGCATGTCGCTGATGTCGCAGCAAACCTCAGCAATTTCCACTTTCCGAAAAGGGTAACCAGTACTGTTCTGTTCGTGCAGTAGTTGTACTTAATGACAACTCCGGATAACGGCTAATTATTCTAATTTCTCAGCCAAGGAATTTCCCTACTCTAACATCTCTTTCCACCACGCACTTCGCAGAGACCCACATTCTGCAACGTTTATTCTAAATGTTTGAAAGCAGTCCTCATTCACCAGTTTCATTATTATTGTGAGGGCAATGACATTTTTGCTGACAACTATAAGCTTGCAATGAGCAGGCATATGTATTGGACACTTTTAATCGTAAAATTCCTCTGTTTTATGAAATTCGTATGTGAGGCATGCGTTCCGAATTTATATTTGTGACTTTACTTTCCTTGACATCCAGTTCCTAAAAGCCTTGACATTCATACGATCAAACATTAACACGCCAAGGTCAAGAAGCATGCCATTCCAGAAAGCGACCGGCGTTGACTTCAGACATCAGATAGCACCAGGCATAATTTCTCTGCGGGATTCTGTGATTAGTATTCCGGCCATGGACCCGACGACGTCTGTCGGAAAGTGGGACTGAAGCGATAGTCACGAGCACGCACGCGGCAGAACGGGCAATGCCGATGGTTGTTTAGCCTTGAAGAGAAAATGAAAGTCAATGAAGACTTGAGGTTATTGTGGCTGGGGGTGAGAGCAGAAGTATTGATATCCGGGACGGTCGTTAAGCCTTGGAGAGAGAATGGAAGTCAATGAAGACTGCAGGGGTTGGAACGGGTGGGGGTGGGGTGGGGGCGGGAAAGAGAGGACATGGGGGCGGCATGGGTACGAGCTGAGGTACTGATATCAAGATTGTCGTTTAACCTTTGAGACAGACTGAATAAAAGCCAATGCAGACTTGAGGGGTTGGAGTGAGTAAGAGGGATGGGGACCGGGGGGGGGGGGGGGTTCAAGGGGGGGGGGGGGGGTATAGGGGCCAGATGGTTATGTAGACTATGTGAAACATTGAAAACCAATGCAGACGTGAGGGGATTAGGCGGCGAAGGAGGGGTCGGAGCTATAGGGATTCGGAGGTATAGGGATGGAGTAGGGTGGTGGACAGTAGAAGAGTTAATTTAGGTCATTTAGGTTTTGAGAGATAAAGAAAGTCAATGAAGACGTGACGTTGTGGTGGATGGGGTGGAAGGGGGCAAGGCAGCTACGAGGGTGCGAGCTGAGTATCTGATACCCAGATGGTCATACTCAGTCTTCGGGGGAGATCACCCAGATGGTCATCTATGCTGATTGGGAGAACCACACAATGAGCAACGGCTTTATGGGAAAGAGGAAGTCTGACCAATGAAGCCCATGCATGGTCATGTCGGCCTGAAGAAATTAAGAGCCAAGCCAATGAAAGCAGAGCGGGGATGAGAAACTAGATAGAGAAGCTAGATAGAAAGATAGAACGCCGATGATAATTTAGGCTCTGAGACAGTATGGAAAGTAAGTGAAGGCTTGGATGAAAAAAGATCCGGAGATACCAGCAGAGACCAGATGCGCGAAGACAAGATGCAAAGCGGCGTAGGGAGAAGCGGTGGGGGCTGGATTTGGTGTGGGATGGCAGCAATAGCAGGACAGGCTAAGGGCTGGATTTGGTGTGGGATGGCAGCAATAGCAGGACAGGCTAAGGGCTGGATTTGGTGTGGGATGGCAGCAATAGCAGGACAGGCTAAGGGCTGGATTTGGTGTGGGATGGCAGCAATAGCAGGACAGGCTAAGGGCTGGATTTGGTGTGGGATGGCAGCAATAGCAGGACAGGCTAAGGGCTGGATTTGGTGTGGGATGGCAGCAATAGCAGGACAGGCTAAGGGCTGGATTTGGTGTGGGATGGCAGCAATAGCAGGACAGGCTAAGGGCTGGATTTGGTGTGGGATGGCAGCAATAGCAGGACAGGCTAAGGGCTGGATTTGGTGTGGGATGGCAGCAATAGCAGGACAGGCTAAGGGCTGGATTTGGTGTGGGATGGCAGCAATAGCAGGACAGGCTAAGGGCTGGATTTGGTGTGGGATGGCAGCAATAGCAGGACAGGCTAAGGGCTGGATTTGGTGTGGGATGGCAGCAATAGCAGGACAGGCTAAGGGCTGGATTTGGTGTGGGATGGCAGCAATAGCAGGACAGGCTAAGGGCTGGATTTGGTGTGGGATGGCAGCAATAGCAGGACAGGCTAAGGGCTGGATTTGGTGTGGGATGGCAGCAATAGCAGGACAGGCTAAGGGCTGGATTTGGTGTGGGATGGCAGCAATAGCAGGACAGGCTAAGGGCTGGATTTGGTGTGGGATGGCAGCAATAGCAGGACAGGCTAAGGGCTGGATTTGGTGTGGGATGGCAGCAATAGCAGAACAGGCTAAGGACTGGATTTGGTGTGGGATGGCAGCAATAGCAGGACAGGCTAAGGGCTGGATTTGGTGTGGGATGGCAGAAATAGCAGGACAGGCTAAGGGCTGGATTTGGTGTGGGATGGCAGCAATAGCAGGACAGGCTAAGGGCTGGATTTGGTGTGGGATGGCAGCAATAGCAGGACAGGCTAAGGGCTGGATTTGGTGTGGGATGGCAGCAATAGCAGGCCAGGCTAAGGGCTGGATTTGGTGTGGGATGGCAGAAATAGCAGGACAGGCTAAGGGCTGGATTTGGTGTGGGATGGCAGCAATAGCAGGACAGGCTAAGGGCTGGATTTGGTGTGGGATGGCAGCAATAGCAGGACAGGCTAAGGGCTGGATTTGGTGTGGGATGGCAGCAATAGCAGGACAGGCTAAGTCAGGCCGTCGATCAGTTCGGCCTTGAGATTGTCCCAGAGGTAACGACGTTGGGTGTTGGGTAAGAAAATATTCGCAGATACCAAAGAAGGCTTGAGGCCTGAAGACAAGATGCGAATCAGTGAAGGGAATGAATTGTGTGTGTGTGTGTGTGTGTGTGTGTGTGTGTGTGTGTGTGTGGGGGGGGGGTTAAGGGCTGGATTTAGGGTTTGGGTGGGGAAAAGAACTGAAGCATAGAACTGCTGATGCCTGTGAACTTTGAAGTTGTCTGTATTCACGACTAAAGAGGATTTTGAATGATGTGAAAAAACCTGCTGCGCAAGCAGTAAGTCAGGTTTGGAGGCCAAACAGGTATCACTATCAATGAAATCATGGCGAGGATGGAAGGAGCTGAAATTCGAGAAGAAACAGGACAGCCTAAGGGCAGACCACGCAATGCCGTCAATCAGTTCAACCTTGAGACGGTATAGGAGTCAATGACATCTTGGATGGATCCTTCGGTAAGATAAGATCGGCTGATGCCAGTGGTCATGTAGGCTTGGAGACAGGAGGAAAACCAGTTAAGGCATTCAATATTTCAGGCCTGGAATTTGGGATGGGTTTTGGTAAAGAGACCTACAGAATGACAGAACTACTGACGCTAGTGGTCACTTATAGGCTGTGTCTGAAAGTTTGATGATGTATGTATGTCGTTGATGGCTTGGGAGGGACTTGGAATGGCGCGGGGTAGGATTGCTGATGCTAGTGATAATTTAGATTGGGAGAGAATAGATGGAAGTCGGCGAACACAAGCCCGGGGGTATGGACATTTTTGTGTGAGGTTTTGGAGGGAATGAACGGGAAGTGAATGATCGGGAAGGGAATGAACGGGAAGTGAATGATCGCAGTAATATGATGATTGAGGACGTGTCAGTTCTGGCAGGAAAGAGCTGCCTGCCTGTCCTCAGGGTAAAAAGTCTTCCCATCAATCTGTCGATAGCGAATACGCCATTTTGCAACCTGTGGGTAATGCATTTATGATTTATTCATGATTGTAACTTTTGTTAAAATAAACTTATGTTTAAACCAATGCATTTATGACTGCAGCCTTTGGACAATGGTCTCATAGAGCTGCAGCTTCAAGACGTAACATCATTTATTCACAATTACGATACACACCTGTTGGGACGGGCAGCTTCAAGACGTAACATCATTTATTCACAATTACGATACACACCTGTTGGGACGGGCAATTGTACTTTTGCAACGCTTTACAAATCCGTTGGCAGTGTTACATCCAAAGAACAGTATACTCACTGTGAAATGTGAACTTCGAGCAAATGCCAATTTCAAGATCAAGACGGCTCCAGAAAAAAATATCTCTACTCACTGTAATCTGTGTGCACACTCCTTTGCAAAGTGGTCGTATGTCCGTTGCTACCACTCAAGATTCAAATGGAAGCAGACAATGCAGAATTACGAAAGGATCGAAATAAGGCGGAACTCTTATTTTAGGTTTGTGTTTATGTCTAAAAAAAAAAAAAAAAGGGAGTCTTCAAATGGAAATACTTTTCAGAAGTTATGAACAGAAAATCAGAAAAGGCAAGGAGGGGAAACATAATGGGGGAGAGGGTTTGTGAGGATTCCACTGTTCTGCGTAGGGATACACTATTTGATTCCACTGTACTGCGTGGGGATACACTCTTTGATTCCACTGTACTGCGTGGGGATACACTATTTGATTCCACTGTACTGCGTGGGGATACACTATTTGATTCCACTGTACTGCGTGGGGATACACTCGTTGATTCCACTGTACTGCGTGGGGATACACTCTTTGATTCCACTGTACTGCGTGGGGATACACTATTTGATTCCACTGTACTGCGTGGGGATACACTCTTTGATTCCACTGTACTGCGTGGGGATACACTCTTTGATTCCACTGTACTGCGTGGGGATACACTCTTTGATTCCACTGTACTGCGTGGGGATACACTCTTTGATTCCACTGTACTGCGTGGGGATACACTCTTTGATTCCACTGTACTGCGTGGGGATACACTCTTTGATTCCACTGTACTGCGTGGGGATACACTCTTTGATTCCACTGTACTGCGTGGGGATACACTCTTTGATTCCACTGTACTGCGTGGGGATACACTCTTTGATTCC